>NC_056726.1:797746366-798046366 GCF_019279795.1 Protopterus annectens
AAGGATTTGAAGGGAAGGGATGTTAAGGGGGTGGTTAATAAGTTTATGAGCGAGGGTGAGTTGATTAAAGTGAAGACGTTTTGGGAGATCTAGCCATTTTAATTCTTTAAGGGAGATACAGTGATGGCTGCAGTAGGAGGTTCCAGTGGCAAATTTAGCAATTTTGTTGTAACAAGCATCCAGCTTGTGTAGGTCTGTCTGTCTAAGATTGGTAAGTATCAGGGATGCATAGAGTAGGGTGGAGATTAGCTGGGAATTGGCTATGGAGATTCTAGCTGCCTTGGTTAGGAATCGTCAGCTTCGATATAATGCATCAAGTTTCTTGTGAACTTTTTTTATTGTGAGAGATGTGTGGGTGTCAAATTTAAGTTTGTTTTCTATTTCCACACCAAGTAATTTTGTATGTTGTGATGGAGAGATGATGGTATTGTCTTTGGCAAGAATGTTGAAGTGGGGGGTGTTTTGGGTGGCTTTGGAAGGTTGGAACAGGAGAAGTTTTGTCTTACTTTGGTTGAGTAGGAGCTGAGCAATGGATAGCCAGCTTTCTACAGAAGAGAATGATTCCTGTGTGATTTGTTGTAGTTCTGGTAGAGTGGGGGCAGAACAGATGAGAGTAGAGTCATCTGTGTACTGTATAAGAGATGCTTGTGTGGTGGCAGTATGTAGGTTGTTGATGGTGGGCATAGTATTCTAAAAATGAAAAAGGAGGGGAAGAGTGGTGCAGCGGTAGCATTGTCGCCACACAGCAAGAGGTTCTCTGGTTCGATTCTTGGCTGGGGTGCCTTCTGTGTAGAGTCCGCATGTCTTCCCTGTATTCATGTGAGTTTCCTCCAGGTGCTCTGGTTTCCTCCCATGTACAAAGACATGCATCTGGAGTGTTTCTCCCCAGGCCACCACTGAAAATTGGCTTTGTCCCAAGTCGGACTTTCCCGGTTAACAAATATTAAATAAATAAAATAAATAAAGAAGAAGACCAAATACCAGACCCTAGTTTTGTCCCTGTGTGCAAAGAAAGCATTGCAGTCTGTTGCTTGTACAGTCATTGAGGTCCACTACCTCCCTGGCCAAGTCTTTCATTGGAGTGGTCTGTTTGTCCTTTTTTTCATCTTGAGTTTCTTTGTGTGCTGTAAAACAGTACTTGAAAGTGATTCTTCTTGAGCTTTCAGGGCATTCAGTAGCATCTATTTGGGACTTAATTTTTTTGACTGAAAGGTAAATCTACCTCCATTTTGAAACTGTCCATAAATATGATCTCAGCTTTCACTGAAAATTCTTTCCTTAGTAGCTACTGAGAAGATTTCTAAGTTGTAGGAATTGATGTGTGAAGAACCATGCACAGTTCTCCATAAGGACAGGATGTCACAAAGGACAAAGCCCTCCTTTATTCATAAGATAAATTCTGTGTTATTTCAACTGTCTCTCTTCTTTCCTATGCAACAAAAAGGCCATGCCATAGATGTGCCTGGGCCACTCAATTATTATGATGAGAAACACAAACTCATTAGGCAAAATGATCAGTTGTTTGTGTCTTTTACAAAAGGAAAATAAGGTTTCCCACTCAGTAAATAGATCTTTTCTACCTGGTTAGTTAGTGACATTACCTTTTTATGGCAAATACAAGACTTAGTGGGGCTGTTAGGGCTCAGTTCACCAGGTCAGCAGCAGTCACCTAAGTCCTTTTAAAAAATGCATTTGCACAAAGTATTTGTGAGGCCACTAAAGTGTACATTCATTCACAAATTCTTTAAACATCAGAGGTTTACCATCTAATCCAGAGGTAGTGGAGTATATACCTGACAATCCTGCAGTGCATGCTTTAGCCCATTCAGGTGAGTTGAATACTGCTTGACATTGTCCAAGTCAAGTTATAAAAAGAAGTGTGCTTTTTATGGTACAAAATCAGGGAAGAAGACCGCCGTGTTATGCACCTCTCTAATGTCAAAAATGTACATAACAAGTTTTGCATTTGAGCATAGGCAGCAGCCATCCCAAAACAGAGATGAATTTAAAACATCTTTGAAAGGTGCAAAACACTTCGGACTGCCACACAGAAAAGTCCTACAGATGTGTTTAATAGCTTTTAAATCTGTTATTCCATCAGAGGTATAGTTAGCTTTTGGTTGCTCTCTGTGTGTCAGCTCTAAATGTTTATGGCTTTCAAAGCTCTAAAACACTTTGTGTTCCTACACTTTTTTATATTACTAGTAGTACACTGGAGCAGGTGTCCTCACCGTGGTTGGGTAGCATTCGAAAGACATGCGTGCGTAAATGGGCGTGCCTTCGTTGAAGGTTGGGCGTCGAGCTGGCACCTCGGTGTTTCATAACAATCTACTGCCAATCATTAGCGGACCGGAGTTCCGCTGTGGCGACCCCTTACAGGGAAAAAGCCGAAAGACAAACAACAACAACAACACTGGAACAGGTGAAGCTCCATGTACTACAAAGAATTATAAATGCATCTTTCTGATCGTAGCTCTCCTGCCATGGTGAATTACTTGTAATCCATGCCTCAGGCACATAACAGTTTGGTTATTATACATACATACATACAAATGTTTCAAGCACAGGCATGAAAGCCCTTCTAGCTTGTCAATATGCCAAAACACTTGTTCCCATAATAACTGTCCAGGCTGTTCTTAAAAATACCTAAACTAGTTCTTGCTTTAATGTAATTTGGTAGTCTTTTCCAAGCATCAGCTACTCTGTCAGAGAACCATTTAGTACACTTCTCATTCTTATAGAATCTTCTACATAGGTTATCTGACGATTCTCTAGTACTTTTTGATAACCCCAAACATTCCCAGAGGTAGTTGTCCCTAAATGCCCTATATACCTGAATAAGATCTCCTCTTAAATATCTGTAAGAGACACTGTACAAGTTCAGATATTTTAGTCTTTCATAATAACTTAGATTTTCACATCCATGGATGCCCTTAATATATTTCCGCTGTACTCTTTCCAGTTTATTCATGCTTGTAGACTTTATAAATCTTTTTATACAACCTATAGTTCTATAACTATCATTAGCCAATTGGTTGATATGATTAGAAAAACTCATAGCTGAATATACCCATATACACAGGTCCTTAAATGAGTCTACAGTTTCAATCACTGTGTGCTGTATTAAATAATCACCTTTCAGTTTATGTCTCCCAAATCTCATATGCTTAGTTTTTGATGTATTTATCAACATATTATTCTCCTGTGCCCAAATGGTCAATTTAGTCAAATTGTTTTGCAGACATGCTTTATCTGTAACACATGTAATCAGTTTCCCCAATTTCAGGTCGTCAGCATATAGACTGTAGAACACCTCAGATGAAAAAGTAAGGTCTGAAAGATACAATCTAAAGAAGTAAGGGCCTAGTACAGAGCCCTGTGGGACACCTTGACTGTAACCAAGGATTTCACCTGTCCAGTTGGTGTGTGATACTTGCCATGTCCTATTTGTAAGCAATGCAGCTATACACCTTATCAACAGTACCTCAATACCTAGTTGCACTAATTTATTGATCAGTGTTTTGTTCATGACCCTGTCAAATGCTAAAGTTAAATCTATATAAATCAAATTACAGCACAATTTTTCATTCATAGCTGTTATTATAATGTTATAGAACATCATGTTACAGGTGGTAATAGATCTATTTTCAACATATGCATGCTGATATATGGTTTCAAGTCCCAACCTATCCATTTCTGACAATAACTTATTCAGTATTACCTTCTCCATTATTTTTCCACAACATGAAAGTAGACTTAGTGGTCTGTATGATTCTGGGTTTGTCCTACTCCCCTTTCCCTTAAAGACAGGTTTAATAAGTGCATGTCTCCAATCTTGAGGATTCTTCCCATATTTATATGACTTAGTGAATAATAAATGTAAGGTGTAAGGTCTTGCTTAAGTGTTCTCAGGTCATTGTTACTTATTCCAGCTCCTCCCTGCGATTTGTTTGGATCCAATTTGCACAGTTCTTTTTCAATATAATCTAATTTGATTCCAGTATCGGGTTACCCGGATGTCACTAGGACAACTTGATACCCCTTTTGTGGAGCCAAACTGTTTTGCATAAGACTTTCTAAATATATCTATAATCTGTTGTGTCTGAGAATACATTTTAGAATCTGCACACAGTTTATCAGTCTGTGTATCTTTACTTCTTACACATCTTATGTATCTATAAAAAGGTTTCCTGTTATGCTCAATATCTTTATATAAATTTTTCTTGATCTTGTCTAACACTATGCTTAATCTGTTTGTCCTGCTCGTTTATTTCAGTTTTCAAAGTTGTAGTTCGACCTCTCTTCCATTTGTTATATTTTTATGTCTCTCACCTTAATCAGGTATCCAGTTCTTATGGAAATATACCCCCCTGATGTTGCGTGCCTAGATCATGATGTTAGACATTTTTTTGACTTTTTGCACTCAAACAATTTCTCTTTCGAAACTTTCCACATTCCATCTGCAGTTTTTCCATACCTCACTCCAGTTAGTTTTGTATAATAACTGTTTTGCTTCCCTATAATCGGTAACTAACCTTCTGTGCATTATGATCAGAGAACAGGACCACACTAACTCAAACCTATGCAAGTACGGATAGGTGCAAGGCCAAACCACACCAGTTGATACACAAAAAAAAGTCACCACCCAAGACAGCTTTCAACTGAAGTTTAATGATATTTAAAGCACAATGGACCACATCCACATAGGAAATTCAGTACAGCATACCGGTTTCAGCCATAAGCCTTCATCAGTGCTTGTTAGATTCAACCCCTCACAGAATTTAAATACAATATCATCAACCAGTTGGGGCTGCAATTAAAAATTACAATTGCTCATTGAGCCCTGGTGCAAATAATGATCCTAATTTAATAAATTGGGTTGTTTTCCATGTGACCATTGCAAATTTTGTCAATTTATGAACAAAAATATATATTTTAGTTCTAAGAATAATTCCAAGAATAGTTCCAAAGTTTTTGAGATTTGGACATATGGGAATGGTAACACTGACCGGGTGGTGTATTTAGTAATGTGTTCTTGTTCTGCATTTTATGTGGGCCAAACTACACATCTGTTTAAGTTAAGGATGTCGGAACACTTTAGTGATATACATTATGCTACACAACGTATATCACTAAAGTGATATATGTTGTGCTAGACAGACCAATGCATTATACAAACACACTTTGAAACATGTTTCTGCCCATTTTATGTTCACTGTGATTGATAGAGTTTATTTTAAACTGGTTATAAAGTTGGATAGCATGGTGTACTTAGTCAAAAGGAACAAATGTGGATTATTAAGTTAGGAGCATTATTTGCACCAGGGCTCAATGAGCAGTTGTAATTATCAATTGCAGCCCTAATTGGCTGATGATATTGTATTTAAATTCTGTGAGGGATTGAATCTAACAGGTACTGATGAAGGCTTATGGCTGAAACTTGTATGCTGTACTGAATTTCTTATGTGGGTGTGGTTCATTGTGCTTTAAATTTCATTAAACTTCAGTTGAAAGCTGTCTTGGGTGCTGACTTTTTTTGTATATCAACTTATTATGATCAGAGACCTAGTCATAATCCTCTGTGTGGTGCATGGAGTGTATTGATCACTCTCAGAAGTTAGCAAAAGATCATTTTCTTATGCAGCCTTCTGACAAAAAAGCTCCATAGCAAACTTCATCATCATCATCCTCTTTTGGCTTTTCCCGTTAGGGGTCGCCACAGCGGATCATCTCTTTCCATTTCTTCCTATCCTCTGCATCTTGCTCTGTCACACCAACAGCCTGCATGTCCTCTCTCACCACGTCCATAAACCTTATCTTAGGCCTTCCTCTTTTCCTCTTACCTGGCAGCTCCATCCTTAGCATCTTTTTCCCAATATACCCATCATCCCTCCTCAGCACATGTCCAAACCAACGCAATCTCGTCTCTCTTGCTTTGTCTCCAAACTGTCCAACATGAGCTGACCCTCTAATATACTGATTCCTAATCCTATCCATCCTAGTCACACCGAGTGCAAATCTTAACATCTTTAACTCTGCCACTTCCAGCTCTGACTCCTGCCTTTTTGTCAATGCCACTGTCTCCAACCCATATAACATAGCTGGTCTCACTACCCTCTTGTAGACCTTCGCTTTCACTCTTACTGGTACCCGTCTGTCACAAATCACTCCTGACACTCTTCTCCACCCATTCCACCCTGCATGTACTCTCTTCTTCACCTCTCTTCCACATTCACCATTACTCTGAACTGTTGATCCCAAGTACTTAAACTCGCCCACCTTTACCAACTCTACTCCCTGCATCCTCACCATTCCTCTACCCTCCCTCTCATTTACACACATATATTCTGTCTTAGCCCTGCTGACCTTCATTCCTCTGCTCTCTAGAGCATATCTCCACCTCTCCAGAGTCTCCTCAACCTGATTCCTACTCTCACTACAGATCACAATGTCATCTGCAAACATCATAGTCCACGGGGCCTTCTGTCTGATCTCATCTGACAACCTGTCCATCACCACTGCAAATAAGAAAGGACTCAGAGCTGATCCTTGATGTAATCCCACCTCCACCTTAAACAGATCTGTCACTCCCACTGCAGTCCTCACCACTGTCACACTACCCTCGTACATATCCATAGCAAACTTCATTATTTACCTTTTATAGCTGTTGTGATTGGGCCTTGCACCACAGCTTTAGCAGCAGCCACTACAGAACAATGTTGAAAATGTTTTGACAGCTTTAAAAGTTGTCATACACCTCACGCTGCCACAAAAGAAAACAAAAATGTGGCGGAGTGAAGTGTCTCAACATCTTTTAAATCTGCAGGTTTATCAGAGTTGCACTTCATTTCTGTTTTCTGTAAGTGTGGCAGTACTAAGTGTCTTACAGCTCTGAGAAGTGTAAAACAATTCAATCCTTCACTTTTTTCTCTCAACTGCTTGTTAATGTGTATGAGAAATAGATTAAAAAAACTCACCTCTCAAACATTTTTCTCTGGGTGAATTTCTTGAATTTATTACATAAACACATTAAGAAATCAGTTATGATTTGCGATCTGGCCATAATTGTATGTGTGTGTGAATACACTGACAAAATTACTGCTATAGGATCAGTTCATTCCCTTTCCACTTTACTGTGCAGGCTGTTCTTTGTGTTTCACTGTTGCAATCATAACATTTGAGTAATCTGCTGGCAGGTTGCCCTCAGTTGGCCTGAATTCCAAAGTCTTGGGTCCTGCGTCGGTTGCTGTCTTCTCTTCCATGACATCAGGTCATCAGGGGTATAAAACATGCAGCCAATGCCATTTTCTTTAGTCTTTCTTGCTGCTCGGTGCCCGAAGCAGAAGCATTTCGCAAGTGCCAGTCAGCCGACTACTGAAATATTCGAGTTTGAGTTTCATTACCGATGTCTTCACTAAAGCTAAGTACCCCATTGGGGAAATATTTTTCTTGCTTTTTACCGATGTCAGAAAAAGTTAATAATTGAATTACTTGTGGGAAGCAAATACCTCATAAGGATTTCCATTTATACTGTGTTCCTTGCCTAGGCCCTGTTCACAATGTGCCTGGCTGTCGGTTTTGTGCTAGATTTAACCAATGCACTATTAGGCGTCGGTATATTTTTGCATCTAAGTATTTTGGAAACAGATTTAACTACCCAGAAATGTCGTCGGATAGCAATCCGACTACCGGAGTACATAAAAAACGCAAATAAAAGGAAAGAGAAAAGAAGTCGAGATCCAAAACCGATGACAAAGCTTCTCCTAAGCCATTCGCTGGTTCCCCGGTAATCAGTGAAGCGCTTTCGCAGCCCCTGATACCCGCTACCTTCGAGTCGCAGGCCTCTACTGACACCCATGTGGAGTCCGGCATGCCACAAGATACTCAAGGTATTGGACCAACGGATGTATCTCCCTCGAATGGGTCCAGAGCCGCTGAGCAGGCACCGGCTTCTGAGGGTGTATTCAGACCTCAACATTTTTATATCAAACCGAAGAAAGCTGCAAAACCAAAGGCAAAGACACCTTCTAAAACTAAAAAAACAATGCCTGAGCCACATGCACAGGCCTCTATGCCTAAAAAACAGATGATCAAAATGGCTGAAGACCTTATTACCTTGATCAGGGGTACCCATCCCCCTCCAGATAAGAGGCCTAGGCAAGACATTGATTATGAATCTTCATATCAGGTTTCTATTTCTTCTGATTCCTCTTCTGATCAGGAATTATCTTTACCTCCCTGTGAGGATTCTGATGCTGAGGAGTCTATTCCATATGCATCTCTTCCTGAGGATTATTCATTTGGAGAAACCTTGTATACTTTGAGGTAGCATTTTCACTGGGAGAGTCAAGACTCAGGCTCAGGGATTTCCTTCTTCTCCCTCAGCACAAACCTTTAGCCATTCCCCCTGTTTTAGACATTGTGGATGATGTGTTTTCAGAGTCAAGCCTGACACAGGGTCCAAAGGGAGTTAAGGCTTCAACAGCAAAAAACCCTACCCCCTCCGACAGTGATTCAAGGGGACTGGACAGATGGTGAAAAAAAGTTTATACATCTGCAACCTTGGCAATCAGGGCCTTAAACTGTCAATTTCATATGCTTAAGTACCAACAACATGTTATGGGATTGCTGAAACAGAAAATTATGTTGATTTCAGAATGTGCAGAAAATAAGGAATTGCAGGAATTATTGCATGCAGCTGAACAAGTTGGAAAGCATACTTTGCAATGTGGTTTTGATTCTTTAGAGGCCTCCTGCAGGGCCACAGTTACTGGATCTGTGATTAGGAGGCATGCCTGGTTAAAGGAACAAAATTTGCCTGATCACGTTAAAGCTAAATTGCTAGATGCACGTTTACAGCATGATTCTCTGTTCGGTATTAAGGCAGAAGAGGTTTTAAAGAAAATGGAAGACAAAGCTAAGTCTATGCAAACTGTTAAAGATTTCTTACAAGTGCAGCCACCTAGATTCAGTAGACACTGGCCTACAAAAATTGGTCCTTTCCTGTGTCAGACAGAGCTCAAAGGGGCAAATCCAGATGCCCTAAGGGTTCCAGGTACCAGGCTCAAGACTCATACAGGTCAAAGGAATGGGGCGCATCCACCTCCAAATCTGGAGGAGATAAAGCGCAAACCTACAGAAAGCAATCCCAATGACTTCCCTCTGCCTACACCAAGCACTTATCTTTTGGCAGCACCCATAGGGGGAAAATTAGCATTTTTTGATGAAAATTGGCAGTTAATAACCCAGGACAAGTGGGTACTAAACATCGTATCACAGGAATACAGATTCCATTTCCACACTCTGCCAATGACAAATGGTTGGCCAGATCTGCCAAAAAAACAATGGGCAGAGGCACAGAAACAGGTTATGTCCCTCATGGATATGGGGGCCATTCAGACAGTACCAGAACAGGAAAAAGGACAAGGTTTTTACTCAAGACTGTTCTTGGTACCCAGAAAGGACAAGGCCTGGTGGCCAGTACTGGATTTATCGATTTTGAACACATACTTGGACATTCCAAAATTCAAAATGCACACTTTGCAACAGCTTCTGCCCATGCTGGGCAAGAATGATTGGCTGGTGACTTTAGACCTAAAAGAGGCATACCTGCATGTCCCAATAAAACAGTCGTGTAGAAGATACCTCAGATTCAAGGCTGGCTTAATGCATTACCAATTCTCTGCACTGCCCTTTGGCTTATCTACTGTGCCCAGGGTCTTTGCAAAGTGCCTGGCATCGGTAATTGCATTTTGCAGACAAAGAAGTATTCAGATATTTCCTTACTTGGACGACTGTCACATTCAAGCAGAAAACAAGGACACTCTTCTACGACACCTGGCATTTCTGAAAAGGCTTCTAACATGCCTAGGGTGCACAATAAATGAAAAGAAATCACAACTGATACCCTCTCAAAAGATAACATTCCTGGGTGCAAGCTTGAATACAACAGCCCAGATGGCTTATCTCACGCCAGACAAACAAAGGCAACTGACTACTTACTTCAAACTGATGGCAACAAAAACCCAGTCTTCTGCAAGACAAATTCTGCAGGCTCTGGGCTTCATGGCATCCTGAATCCTACTAATTCCATATGCAAGACTGCATATGAGGAAACTTCAATGGTACCTAAAAAGTTTATGGAGTCAACATTCACACAGTCTGGAAACAATGATTCCTCTCATCCCCTGCCTGCAACAGGAGTTTCTATGGTGGTCAAAGGCCTGTCACCAAAACATGGGACGGCCCTTCACTCTACCCCCTGCTAGCCAAACCTTAACAACAGATGCATCAGATTATGCCTGGGGGCCCACATGGCAGAAAGATGCATTCAGGGCATATGGGCACCAAATCAAATGCATCTACATATCAACCAGAAAGAGATGCTAGCTGTTCAAATTCCCTAACAGCCTTCAAGGACTTACTTCATCCAGGACAACTACTGATAAAGACAGACAACACCACAGTCATGTGGTATATAAACAAGCAAGGGGGCACACACTCATACCCCCTTTGCAGATTAGCCATGGCACTGTGGGACACAGCTTTGACCTACCAAATAAATCTTCAAGCTCAATTCCTGCCAGGAAAACAAAATGCTGGCAGATGATTTAAGCAGAAATCTTATGGATCCTCATGAGTCTTCAGCATGATGGCAGAGAAATGGGGGAGCCCAGACATAGTCCGATTTGCCTCTCCTCAAAATTATCAACTGAAAAGATTCTGCACAAGGACTTATTATGCTTGACAAAGGCCTATCTTTCTCATCAATCAAAATCCATGCCTCTGCCATTTCGGCTCATTACAATACAGAGCCACCAATCTTTACTCATCCTTTACTAAAGCAATATCTTGGAGGAGCCAAAACTTTAAGGCCTCCTAGAAGATCACCGTTACCTGCATGGGACCTCAATTATGTGTTGGAAAAATTCACCCTGCCTCCATTTGAACCAGCTGCTGCAGCTGATATAAAGTTCTTATCATGGAAGACAGCTCTGCTACTAGCAATTACTTCAGCAAGAAGAGTTTCAGAGCTACAGGCCCTCATGGCTGTAGAGCCTTTTATCATATTTTACCCAGACAGGGTGTCTCTGAGAACAAATCCTACTTTTATGCCTAAGGTCGTTTCCAGTGTGGCTCTTAACCAAACAATTCATCTGCCAACTTTTTATCCAAATCAATAAAGGGGAGAGAATTTTGCATTTCTTTGACGTACATAGACGACTAAGATTCTTCTTGAGCAGGACTAAAAACTGAGCAATTACTAGTGTCATATGCTGCAGGATCAGAAGGAAAGGCTATCTCAAAGCAAACAATTTCAAGGTGGATAAGCCATTGCATCCGTTTCTGCTACTTACACCATGGCAAACCTGAGCCCAAGGGCATTAGGTCTCATTCCACCAGGGCTGCAGCTACTTCAGCAGCCTTTCTCAGAGGAGTACCAACCAAGGACATTCTAGAGGCTGCTACTTGGAGTTCTGTTCACACCTTTACAAAGCATTACCATTTGCCTCTCTACTCTAAGTCCAGGGCAGGCTTTGCCACTGCAGTGCTGCAGGGCCTTATAGCCTCACCTAATGCTGTTTAGCTCCAGCCTCCCAACCATAGCTTTGGGATTCTACCCAAATGTAATGACTGCAACAGTGAAACACGAAGAACATAGTACAGTTGTGTACATTTACCATAACTGTAGATGTTCGAGTGTATTCACTGTTGCAGTCCAGGTTACCCTCCCGCCATCCCCCTGTCATTCTGCAGTTTATCTCTCCTTCTCTATCTTCTACAACCTATGTGGTGTATTTGCTTGTAGATGAAGGTAAAGTTTATATTGATGCATGTATATATATATATATATATATATATATATATAAATATTTAGAATATTGCTACCTTTTGGGGGGCACCTGACATCGCGGGCAAGAAAAACTAAAGAAAATGGCGTTGGCTGCATGTTTTATACCCCTGACGACCTGATGTCATGGAAGAGAAGACAGCAACTGACGCAGGACCCAAGACTTTGGAATTCAGGCTGACTGAGGGCAACCTGCCAGCAGATTACCCAAATGTAATGACTGCAACAGTGAAGACACTCGAACATCTACATTTATGGTAAGTGTACACAACTGTACTTTATGGGTTTGATGGCTATTTTTTGTAGAATTCTGTGCCAGTAACAAAATGAATTAGTATGTTGTAGACTATGTAATTCTTTTGCAGATTTTCTTATTGTTGCTTGCACACTATTCTTCTTTTCTCAATGCTTTAATCCATGTTAGTCCCACTAGGCGAGTGTTCTCTTCAGGGGAGAAAAAGCAAAAAAACAAACTGGTAAACATCCAGTATGGAGTTCCAAACAAAACAGTCAAAGAATAAAAAGCGAAGGGAACTCACAATCTGATGTAAAAGTAAGTTTAATAGCAAAGCTTTCATGGTAAAACTTTTCTTCAGTGCTTAAAATCATACTAAAACACATTTTCATATATGCACATATAAAAAAATTCAAAACCAGTAGAAGCACAGCAAGAATAAAATAATTAAAAACAAACAATTGAGTGTTTGTTGTTTCATGCAAGAAGAGAACTTCTCTTAACAGGTTTTAAACTCACAGTATCATTCAGCCCAGGGGGCACATCTGCTTGAAAGTAATAATCCATCTGTATTCAACATTCTCAGTAATCAACACAATATCCCCTCCTGTAATACTTCTTTCAATGTTTTTTATAACCCTAAATATGAAATTATGCATTTTACAGTATCTATGAGTCTATAATATGTTTATCTAAGGCATTACTCAGCACCTCCCTATATATGTCAGATAGGTGTTGAGCTAACCTTTCATTTTGCATCCTGTTGGGTTTTCCAAAATAAATGAAGTAGATTTTTCACAGGTGGATAAGTAAACCACATTCTTGGTTTTACAAATGGCAAAAGTGAAAATAAAATGTGTTACTTGTATTAGGGTGCACAAAAACATTATTCTTATTTATATAACAACAAAACTGGCAATCACAGCAAGGCACAGCCTTTTTAGTTATTATACTGTTCTTAAAGCATATTGTAGGTCTTTATAACAGAGCTGTTGTTTCAGATTCCTACATTTCCTAAATGCAAAACTAGGTGATGAACTTAGAATTTGTTTAACCACATCAGATGTACATAATGTAGACCAGTTTTGTCTTTAAGTTGTTTAACCCTATTGGTATGTGTATTATATTGCATAATAACATCTAAACTTATTTTTGGAAGTACTATCCATAATATTACAGTCCCATTAGTTGGACTTTCTTCTATATCTGAGAAGTATTGTCTAGCTAGGCCATCTCTTTCACTTAAGACTTGCTTCTAACAGTTTTAATACTAGAGCCCCTGTCTTTAAACTCTGTGACCATTTCATCTAGCTGTTTGATACAGTCAAATATGTCTGCATTTAGCTGACTGGCTCTAAGGACCTGACTGCACAATGCCTTTGTATATAGGGGGGGTGCATACTAATGTTATGTAAATATCTAGCAGTTTGAACTTCTCATTACCTATCATATTATCTTTAAAATATACATTAATATCCAAGAAGCTTGTCTGATTTTGAATATCTAGTTTTAAAATTCTAAGGTTTCAATACCGCCCTGCCACAATAATAAACATCATCCACAAAGCACTTAAAAAGCTATGTTTCTAACAAAAGCACTAGTGTCAGAGAATATATTCTCATCTTCCCAAATGGAAAGTGAAAATTAGCATAAGTGTTGGCAGCGGCTGTATCCATCGTCACTCCCTTCTCCTGATGGTATAGGATTTTATCCTACAAAAATACATTTACATAATACAAGTTGTAATAGAGCACAGAGGGCTTCTACCTGAGTGCTGCTCTTGTCTATGTACATAAATAGATGCCATCCAACAGCTGCAAGTCCATAGTCATTAGGTATGACAGTAAATAAGGAGTTTACATCTAGTGTTACAAACACTATTTCTTTGAATTTATCTATTACAGATTCAGCTTCCTGTAGTTGTCATTTATTTAACTGTATAATAAAGTCGCTTGCATCTTTAACATAACTTTTAACAAACTTCAGACAAGGTTTCAATTTTTTTCCAGAAAAATGGACACGAACTGTATCACCTATCCAAAGCCCACGACAACTGGTCTCACTTGGGCCATAGGTAAATCTATCTTGGGCCATAAGTTCATAGGTAGGTACTAGGCTATTGGCCCTAGGGCCTATACAAGCCAAGCCATAACAATTCCCTGGCTATTTCTTCCCACACTATTTACTTCCCTCGACCCCTGTCTAGCAGGGTGACTGACGTGATCCCCGGGGTGAATTTCCTTTCTCCCATCCAATCATCAAGGTTCCTTTTGAAGAGGGTCAAAGAGGCGCTCTGCTTGACATGTATGGGCAGTCTATTCCAGAGTCTGGGGAGTCTCTGGGTCAGGAACCTATTTATATTGATTATTTGTTTAAACATTTTGTACAATTATTTTTCACAGACTGTTTGAAAAGCACTTAGTAGGGGTATGCTATTAGGTACAAAAGAACTTTTGCATTTACACTTAGGTGTATCCACAGCAGTAACATTGTTTTTAAAAAGAATTTTTAAGTTAAAATCTCTAACAAACATTATTAAACCTGTAAGGGCTTCACTAATGTCACCATTACAGGAAGCCACAAAATTCAAGCTCCTAGATAAAACTTTAGACATATCAGAAGTCAGAGTAAAACTAGAAAGAAACACCATTAATAATTTTATACTGAATGTAAACATTCATACATTCTACCTGGCTGTTGAGTTCATTTTGCTGTTTGTTTGACTTCTGGTCTTTGGATAAAAGGTCTGACCTGGTTGTTTCTTCCTTTTGTATAAACTTCTCACTGAATCAGATCTTTTTCGAAAAACAACTCTCTCGGGCAGTTGGACAGTCATTAAAAACGACACTATAGTTGTTTCTATTTCATGTGAAGAATTTTCAGATACAGCTGGAGTAACAGAGGCAGCAGAAACACAATCTCCAACCCTGCTTTATTGGAAATACTGCATATCTGCAAGTCAAATGGTACATGGATTACTTGCTCTAAAGACCTTATCCTGGTATATAGCATTAATAGAACCTGCTGGAAGGACATATTTGTCTCCCAGAGGTTACCACACCTTTAGAACAGACTCCCACTTCATGTCAAACACAACAGACTCCCACTTCATGTCAGAGCACATCACTGGCCCTCTTAAAACACAGTCTGGATGATTGTATGGGTAACCATAAATTCACCCTGGAGGGTTCCATCTGTGTCCCTCTTGGACAATAGGTGCTGATCATTGAAATTCGGGTATAACTTGGCTAGGATTGTAAGGGCCCTAGGGCCACTAGCTTAGTAACTTCCTATGATCAGCAGCCTCTTATAATATTATAAAATGTATTCATTAAAATCATGCAGTCTTGACTTAACCTAAGGTTAATCTCTTGCCACTTTTAATTGTTCTGGATAAGTATTGCCATAGGCATTTTTGTAATAAGGAGACCACGGGGAACAATAGTCATTGCTAAATTTGCATCAAAACTTAGTCTCTGCCATTGAAACTTTTTATACACCTGAACTTTCTTCTCTAATAGTTTGATATCTGATAAAATAGACAGTGGCATAGCATTACCAGAATTCTCATTAGGTCCAGTGGCTGCAGATGGTTGCAAATTTAAAATAAATGGATTTTTTTGTACCTTCAGAAAGTTCTTCAGTTTATCACTGGCTTTAGATGAACCAGAAGTAGGCCTTGCTTCTCCCATTATGCTGGATTGTTCCAGTACCATAAAGACAAAGCAAAAAAAAAACAAAATGGTAAACACCCAGTACAGAGTTCCAAATAAAACAGTCCAAGAATAAAAAGCAAAAGGAATTCACAAAGTGGTGTACAATTAAGTTTAATAGTAAACCTTTCAAGATAAAACTCTTCTTCAGTCCTTAAAATCATACTAAAACACATTTTCATATATACACATATAAAACAATTCAAAACCAACAGAAGCGCAGCAGCAATAAAATAATTAAAATAAACAACTGAGTGCTTGTTTCATGGAAAAAGTGACCTTCTCTTAAAACAGTTTATTTTCATGTTTGCCTCTTGTAAAACCAAGAATGTGATTTATTTAGCCACCTGTGTAAAATGTATTTCATTTAATGTTAGAAAAAACAATAGGCTGTTAAAAGAAAGGACAGCCCAACACCGACATAACATAGGGAGGTGGAGAGTAATACCTTAGCTAAACATATCATAAGCTCAGATAAAACACATAGTTTTATATTTAGGGTTATAAAAAACACTGAAAGAAGTATTAGAGGAGGGGATACTGTGTTGCATACTGAGAATGTTGAATATATATGGATAAATTACTTTCAAGCAGATATGCCCCATGATACTGTGAGTTTAAAACCTGAAAAAAGTGTTAGAGGAGGGGATATTGTGTTGAATACTGAGAATGTTGAATGTAGATGGATTATTTATTTATTTAGTAATTTATTTGTTTGTTTGCAGTTTGTTAACCAGGAATGTCCTCCGGGCTGTACAGAGCCCGTTTTCAGTGGTGGCCTGGGGAGAAAAGCCCCTCAGTACAATAAAGAGTGCAGTTAAATAAAATTATGTACATTGGTAGTATAGCATCATTTAGCAACATTGGATAACAAAGTTGTAATCACATTCAGTACAAATGAAATTATATACAAGGGTAGTATAGCATTTTCTAACAATAATTGGACTACAAAGTTAAGACCACATTTAGTTGTTCAGTGGTATTACGTACAGGATTTACTGATAAAACACAGGCTAGAAAGTAGGGGGAAAGTATGTGTTTAGAGATAGGTATCCAAGGGGGCTGAGTACAGGCACAGTTTCAGGAGGAAGATAGGTAAGTGTGGAGAGAAGTTCTGAAGTGGGCAGGATTTTGGATTTGTTGATAGTGGAAGAGCATACAATTTCTTAGCTAAAGAGTACAAGAAGAGAGGTTGGCTTGGTGGCAGCTTAGGTTTGTAAACCTGAAGAAGTTGCTGATTCTCTGATCCTGGGCCTGTTTGGGAGGTACAAAGTGAAGACAGAACTAAGAGCAGGACAGTCAGACAGTTTAAAGATAAGTTTGTGAGCAGTAGTAAGTTGCAGATAGCTGAGGTAGTTTAGAAGTTGCAACCATTTTAGGGAGAGAAGAGCAGTACAGTGATGGGAGAAGTTTTTGAAATTTGTTGTGAATTTTGCAGTTTTATTGTAACAAGTCTCAAGCTTGGCTTTTAGTTTGGTTTGGAGGTTGGTAAGTAGAGGGGTGCCATTCTTAGGGAAGGAAGTAGGTAAGTAGAGACAAGTGCTTGTCTGGAAGTGGGACTAAGGAACTGGTTGTGCCTACACAGCATTCCAAGTTTCAGATTTTTTTTATGTTTTGTTACAGGTGAAAATCAGATTTTAGTTGTTCTTCTATGGTTACACTCAGAAGTTTTGTGTGGTTGACAATTTCTGTTTGTGCTTTAGTTTGGGAGTAGATATTAAATATGGATTTATCCAACAGGGTTGACTTTTTGGGGGTGAAAAGCATGATCTTGGATTTATTTGGGTTAAGTGTTAGGTGTTTTTTAAGCATCCAGGATTCAGTTGTGGAAAAGGTTGCTTGGGTTTCAAGTTGGAGTTTAGAGATAGACACAGCTGTGCAGACAATGGCAGAGTCATGCTGCCAACCCAGCTATCTGGAATTTTGTAAATAATTCTATGTCATTTGTGAATATTGATATGATTTATACAGAACTATGTGTTATGTGTATATTAAACTACTGGTACTGAAGTGTGTGTTGAACAGGGTTTGTACAGTACTGATCTACAAGGATGTCTCCACATTGTACCCTACTGGAAAAGAACAGAAATGTATATAAACTATATACCTGTGCAAATCTATGTTTTAATAGTAGAAACTGGAACATACAGAGTTAACTTTCAAAACTTCAAAAAAATAAGTTGAAATTAAATTATTTTATGATTGTGTTATAAAACTTAGTTTCAATGCAGCAAGGAGATAGGATGTCTAGAACTAAGGTGCCTTCTGCATTGTTTTGTAAGCGTTTTATTGTTTTACGACTTCCAACATCTGCACTTGCCTTGCTAAAAGTAAGTAACTAGGGTACAGTAATTTCTTTTAGATATAGTTAGGAATATAGTAAATATTGGTTTATATGTTTTCTGTATTTATTTGAGACTGTCCTGCAATGGTGTTTTAAAATATTTCCTGTGACTTTGAACTCTGAAGTAACTGTGTTTGTGTACAGAGTGTTGTCTTGTTCTTTTATTATTTATTATTAAATATATTTAAGCCTTTTAATTCTGGCTGGTTTGTTTAGAGATATTTAAGCTCTCAGAGTTCATGCATATCTATTTGGTGACACTGTACAAGCCACTCCTAATAGCCTGGCACTTGTTCAGAACTACCATTTGGATTAATAGTAACATTACACAGTAGAAGTGGACACCCTTTGTTAAGGGCCTGGAGTAGCTGATAAGAGTGGTTGGTGGCAGCGATAACTACTTTATAGTCTGGGCAGAAGGGGGCATATCTAGTAAATATGTGTCAGCTTTTCCCAGGTGTGTGTATGTATGTATGCATGTGTGTGTGTGTGTGTGTGTGTGTGTGTGTGTGTGTGTGTGTGTGTGTGTGTGTGTGTGCCTGTGTTTGTATATAAGTCAATTCTCAAAGTGAGTGTGTGTCAGCTACTTGGGCAAGGACACGAAGCACTGGTTGGGCAGAGAAGGTGCTGGAGGTTTTGGCTTGATCATTCAGTTGAGATCTCAACCCTATAGCTATGCCAGTGGGGAGTCTTACTGGGGATCTGAAGAAAGTAGGATAAACCAGCCCCAGACTGACTGTGGTCTCTGTGTGCTCTTAAGGGAAATTGCACATTACTGTGTGTATGCTTGTTATCCTCCCAGTGTGTACATCCCCTAGCTGTTGTCAGTGGTGAGGATTGAGGCTCCTTGATTACTGGGCCAGTGTTGGAGCATCACAGCCCCAGTGGTCATAGATGTGTGGAAGTTGTTAATGAACATATTGAATAGGAGGGAACCTAGTATGGAGCCTTGAGGAACTCCAGTAGATGTATGAAGATAGGAGGAGATAGACTTTTGCCATTTGACAGCCTGTCTTATAGATAGTTTGAGACCCATTTCAGAGTGGTGGGGGGAGTCCAAAGTTGGAGAGTTGTGATAGTAACAAAGGGTGGGAAACTGTGCCAAATGCCTATGAAAGATCTAAGAATATGGTAGATATAATGTTTCCATTATCATGAGCACTGTTAATAGTATTCAGGAAAGAAATAAGGGTAGTTTCAGTACTGTGGCCAGGTCTGAACCCATGTTGTGTGAAAGACAGGAGGTGATTTTGAAGTAGATAGGGCATTAGCTGAATGTGGATGCACTTTTCTAAGTTCTTAGACACATGGGACAGGATAACATTAGGCCAAAAGTTGGAGATATAAATTTTTTGCCACCTTTGTGAAGAGGGAGAATGAAGGCTTTCTTCCATAATTTGGGGACATAAGATTCTTGGATGGATCTGTTGATTAGGATGCTTATAGAGAATGCAGTGGCTTCAACTGCAATCTTTAGAAAAGTTGGGGGTAAATTGTCAGGAGCATTAGAGCAGGCTTTGAGCTTAAGGAGTAGTCTTTTAATGGTTGTGGTAGAAATTGGATTTATTCTGAAGTTGGGAGTAGAATGGGGGGGTAGGTTCAGGGGTGGAGGTGGTATTTCTAGAGGTGGAGATGGCGGGGGAGGTTTTTGGTGATCCAGTGTCACTTAAGCTGTCTTTGCTATGAGGGATGCTAACCATGATTTTGGCTATTGAGTTTCTAAAGAATGAGTTATCAAAGAGAGAGGCAACTTCATGAGTAGGTTTGTTAGGGTGAGGACAAGGATTGTTTTTGTGCCAAGGTTCAGGAGGGATGAGATGGAGTTACAGAACTTTTTAGGGGGCTGTTTATAGTGGGAGTTTTGTAAAGAATGATATGTCATTTGAATATCAAACTGATTTGTGCAAGATGCTTGTGTTGCAAATGTATTAAAATGTATGTCATTTGTATATCAAAGTGATTTGTTCAGATGATTGTGCTGAAAATGTATTTGTGAGCTTTGCTTGTGTCAATATGTTTCAACAGTCAGCCTTCTGGAATGAAAAGTAATGCACATGTATTATTGCAGCTGAATTAAATGTACCAGCTAGGTTACTTTAAGAAAAATAAGGGAAATGTAAATGAGCTGCTAAACCATTAAAAAGGCATGCCACAGTGCTGAATAGGACCAGAGACACTAGGTCTGGAAAAACATCTTTGTTCATTAGGTCAGTAAAAAGAGGGGAAGCCCCAGGCACTGCCATAAACATTTAGATGTGTATTGTAGCCATCTATGCAAAATTTCTGTCTCAGCTTCAAAGGGGAATACTGCAAGAACTTAGAGTCAGGTGGTCAGATGAGGTTATTCTGCTAGCCCTCTTGGAAATTATATTTTAGATATTACAGAGAAAGTTCAAGAGTATTGAGTATTCTGTCTGGGGGTCTGAGTAGAAAGATCTTGTCTTGCCCAAGTAAGTTATTGGGGAACAGTAAAGTCTCTTGGATTTAGTCAGGAAAATAGTGACGCTTAGTTTAGAGAGTGTTTTTCTTTATTTGTATGAGTCTGTCCATCAATGTTAATTTCAGTATATTCTGTGATTTGAACTCTATGGTTTGCTGTAAATATATATTTTCATGATGTCCTTCTATTCATATGCTGCTGTATCCATAACATGAGGGAGTCTGCTTCTGGTTGACTCTCAGACTTCCGGCCATTATACAAGTTAGCTGCTACTGCAAAAGTACATGCGTCAGCCCTCATCACTCAGAGTCATAAATGGATGTCGGGTACAATGTGGACATCAGCATGCACCTATCTCAGAACTTTTCTGCCGCCTGTGTGTGACTGCCAGTTCCAGTCATCGCTCACTTGGAAATGACTTCGTGTTTGTTCAGGTAAGTCCCCCGTAGAGGTTTTTAGTTACATTTTTGCTACTGTTATTAATTTATTTATTGATTTTATTTATTTATTTATTTAACATTTGTTAACCGTGAAAGTTACTGTGTTGTGGGATAATGTCAGGTAGAAAGGGCAAGTGTCATTGTGGAAGGCAGATTTTACATAAAGACTCACATGAGCTCTGTCTATTCTGTTTAGGTCAAGAACATGACCACACTTCTTGTGAAGTTTGTCAGGCCTTTGTTCCCAAAACAATTAGGAGCTGTCTTGCTGCATTAAAACTTATATCTAGAGAATCAGCGCTTGAAATGCTTAGCCAAGGACTTGGATCTGAGGTCAGGAACCTTGGAAGAGCCTCCTGCAAAAAAGGCCAAGAAATCTTGGCCTGAACCTACTGCTGATCCCTCTATTCTGACTGTACCTCTTGAAGCTGGTGAAGCCTGGAGTCCGAGTCAGAAACTTCAGACCTTCCACTGATGTGTACCCAGGAAGAAGCTGTCAAAGAAGCCGCTTGCACATCCCAGAGGGAGTTGCAGGCCTCTGACTCGGGTGCCAGGGGGAACCAAGGCTCATAATTTCCAAGGGCCCATGTGGGGTTTCCCAAATTGTCATCCATGAGGGTGTTGTCTCTGATATTGTGGAGTATCAACCAGTGTCCAGCCCTCCTTCGCTGTACCGCATAACTGATACTTCTATGTCAGATGCCCCCAAAAAAGAAGCACCTTCTCAACCATCCATACTATCTGACCAGGTGCCAGACTGGCAGGCTTTTACTAAAGGGCTTCTTAATGCCTTTCTTGCTTTATGACAGGCCTCCTCCCCTGCCCAGGCCCCTGCATCCTCTGCCCCTAAGAGCAAACTGCTTGCTGATGTTTCCTCTAAAGAAGAGGATTCCTCAGGGGATGAATCCCTGATTTTACACTTCTCAAATTGCCTCCCCTCTGGGGTATTCTTCTCCAGAGTAGGAGTCTTAACGGTACAGATTCCCCGGGAGAAGACATTACTTTTAGAGAAACCATTGTGCAAATGAAGGACTTTTTTAAGTGAGATTGCAGTCAGGTTGCTGAGACTCAAAAGAGGTATTATGCCCTCTTACAATTGGAGTCCCCCAATCCGTCTGCATTCCCTCCTGTGCACCTTGCCTTTCTGGATGCTTTCTTGGCTGTCTCCAGTGCCCTGCACCAAAGCACCCAGACAAATTTTATAAAGTCCCTGAAGATGCAAAATTCCTTTTCAAGGTCCCTTCTGCAGACCCATCCACAATTTCTCTGGCTGCAGATAAAACTTCCAGACTTCTCCCTTGCACTTCCCTACTTCCTTCAGATAAGGAAAGCAGAATTATAGAAAGACTGGGCAAAAAAGTGTATACCTGTCCCACTTTAGCTGTGACTGCTATTAGCTACCAAACTCACATGGCCAAATACTCCTTGGCCTTTCTTACTGATGCTATTAAAGAGTTGGGTGACCTCCCTGATTCCCCTGTCAAATCTAAGGTTTCAAGTTTATTACATTCCTGCAGTCAAGTAAATTGACAGCCCATTAAGTGTAGTTATGATACAGTAGAGGCTTCATCTACAGCTGCAGCCTCAGGTTTTGTCATCAGGAGATAATCCTAGCTTAGATTACAGCCTCTTCCTGATGACATTAAGTTAAAAATCATGGATGTTCCCTTGGATAACAAGGCTTTGTTTGGGTCAGCAGCTGTTGAACTCTTTAAGGCCCTTCAGGAGAAGGGCAAAGAGCTCCAGGACCTCAGGCACATTTTTGTCTCCCCATTTCCCCACTTCCAGCTAAAACTACCATTGTGAGAAGGCCTTTCAGAGACATGCCACCCAAAGGGAAAAATATTCGAGGAAGCAGACCCCCTCTAGGTCTTCACCCTCAACTCCAGTTCAGAAACAACCTTTTCAGGCCAAGCCTGGTAGTCTGTGACTACCAGACCTTAAGCTCAGACACCCCAGTCTCCATGCACCTCTAACGGTCCTTCCCTGCTTGGAAACTGGTTACCCAGGACTCCTGCGTGCTCTCAATTATAAAGCTAGGTTACTTTATGGTGTGGGAAACCAGACCTACCTTCAGAGGCATTCCTCAACCCCCTCAAGTCCAAATGGCTTCCTTTCCCCCAGTTCTACACACCCTGCTTTATCGAGGCACAATTCAAGACATGCCCTGTGTGAACCGATGAACTTGGCTTGTCATACTCTTCTATTAAAGCTCAGCTGTCTGCCATCTCAACATGCCTACTTCTCACCCCTCCTCCAGCTTCCAGGCTGGAAGTTAAGCTTTTCTTAAAGGGGGTACTTCACATTAGACCTCCAAGGAAGCCCATCCCTCCCCCTTGGGATCTTAATTTTGTTTTGGAAAAGCTGACCTTACTGCCCTTTGAGCCAGCCAAGAACTGCTCTCTCCAACACTGCACATGTAAAACTATCCTCCTGGTGGCCATTACTTCAGCCAGATGGGGTTTTGAACTGCAAGCCCTCATGGCCTCCCCCCCCCCTTTCACAGTCTTCCACAAGGATAGGGTTTGCTTACGCACTTACCCATCCTTCATGCCCAAAGTAGTTAGTGAACTTTTCCTGAATCAAGCCGTTAATCTTCCTACCTTCTTCCCCTTTCCTCAAACCTCTGCTGAAAGGATCCTTCACTCCTTGGATGTACATAGACAACTCAGACAGTATTTGGCCAAGACCAAATCCATCCATAAATCTGATAGGCTGTTTGTCTCCTACCACCCAAGAGCCTTGGGCCACCCTGTTTCCAAACAAACCACTTCCTCATGGATAAGTAAAACTATTTCTTTTTGCTACACAGCCCATGGAAAAAGGTTTCCCTTCCCAGTGAAGGCACAATCCACCAGGGCAGTGTCCTCCTCTGGTGCCTTCTTTAAGGGTTTTCATACAGCTGCCATTTTGGAGGTAGCTACCCGGTCATCTATCCACACTTTCACCACTACAAGTTGGACATTATTTCCAGGTCCAGGGTAGGACTTGCCAGAGCCATCCTTCATGGCTTTCTGGAGAATATCTGTGTCCCTCCTCCCACTTCTTAATAGCATAAGCTTTTGCACTCTCCCTCATGTTATGGAAACAGCAGCATATGAGCAGCATATGAATAGAAGGTCATAGTATAGTTGTGTAAAATCTTACCATAACCATAGATGTCCTTCTCTTCTTTATGCTGCTGTATAGTTTCCCACCCTGCCTTCCCCCTGATGCTTGCTTGGCTCCTGAGTACCCACTCCATAGTCACTGGTGCCGGTGGCACCTAGTTCTGAGATAAGTGCGTACTGACATCCGCTTTGTACCCGACATCCATGTATGACTTGACATACACTGAGTGATGAGGGCCAATGCACGTACCTTCGCAGTAGCAGCTAACTTTTGTATAAGGGGCGGATATCCGAGAGTCAACCAGAAGCAGACTCCCTCGTGTTGTAGATACAACAGCATGTAGAAGAGAAGGACATTTGAGGTTATGGTAAGATTTTACACAACTATACTTTCTGTTATTATTTATTATCAAATATATTTAAAATGTTAAAAACATGAACATGAATATTTCCTTCAGATTGTAGGTGTTGCTATGGGCACAGCATGTGCCAACACATATACAAATTTGGTTCTTGCAAACTGGGGAAAAGGAAATAGTTTTTAACAGTGATAGTTTCAAGGAGAACATCACCTTCTGTAAACGCTATGTGGATGATATTTTTTTCATCTGGCATGGTGAATTACTGGAATTGAAAGAATTTGTACAGTTCTTGGAGAGTAGCACTGTTTTATTTTTCCTTTACCCTGCATTATTCTAAAGATGAAATTAGTTTGCTAGATGTGTTGATTACCAAAAACATGTTAGGTAATCTCTCCAACAAGCAGTATAGGAAAGAATGTAGGAAAAATAGTATACTACATCGTACTTGTATGCATCCCAGTCATACTACTAGGAATGTAGTTAAGAATCAGGTACTAAGGTGTAGGAGACTGCATACAGATGCAGACCCCTAAGGGAAGCTTTGAATGGACTTACATCTGACCTTATGGACAGGTTCATAGGTTCATAGGTTGGTACTAGGCTATCAGCCCTAGGGCCTATACAAGCCTAGCCATAACAATTCCCTGGCTATTTCTTCCCACATTATTTACTTTCCTGGACCCCTGTCTAGCAGGGCGACTGACGTGATCCCTGGGGTGAATTTCCTTTCTCCCATCCAATTGTCAAGGTTCCTGTTGAAGAGGTCCAAAGAGGCACTCTGCTTGACATGTATGGGCAATCTATTCCAGAGTCTGGGGAGTCTCTGGGTCAGGAACCTATCCCTCCGGCATGTTTTGTTTATTGTGATGACAAGGTTTAGATCCCTGGAGCATGTAGCTCTGAGGGATTGGGATTTCTTTAAGTGTAGCATGTCCAACAGCTCTGGGTTTGACATGGCCTTGTATGTTAAGCAGAGATCGCCTCTGAGTAGACGATATGCGACAGAGTATAGCTGGAGTTTTTTAAGGCGGTCAGCGTAGGGCATCTGCTTTAGGCCTGTGATTCTTTTAGTGAGGTATTTCTGAGGCCTTTCCAGTTGCTGCAGATGTCTTGAAAGGTACATACCAAATGGGGCGTTGTATTCTATAATGGGTCTAATGAGGGATGAGTACAGTGGGACAATGACCTCCTTCTTTCTGGATGAAAAGCCCTTCATGATGAGGTGTGCCACATAGAAGGATTTCCTGACTGTTGTGGCGATGTGGTTATCGAAGGTGAGACCACTGTCCACCTGTGTCCCTAAGTCTCTTTATCACACTTTCTGTGTTTAGTGTACTACCACCTATATGGTAATTCATGGATACATGTTTTTTCCCAAAGGGGATAACAATACATTTCTTGGCATTGAGCTTGAGCCCATGGCTCTGGCACCAAGCATCTGTTTCTGTAAGGCCCTTTTGTAGAGTATCCACATCATTTGGGGATTCAATAATGGCTCCCAGTTTGCAGTCATCTGCAAACCTTGTTAGCCAGAGTCCCTTAGTGTTGACCTGTACTTCAGAGAAGTAGATGCCAAACAAGAGCGGCCCCAGGACTGAACCCTGAGGTACTCCACTTGTCACTTGTCTGGAGCTGGATTTGGAGTCGGCTACTTTTACAGTGTGGGTTCTATCAGTAAGCCATTTAGCAACCCATTGGGTGACATAGGGATTAATGCCCAACTTAGTAAGTTTATCTATGATTCACGAGTGGGGGGATGGTTTCAAAGCCCTTGGCAAGGTCTAGATAGGCTGTGTGGACCACCTTACCCTTGTCCATGGCTCTGGAGACTGATTCAAAGAAGTCAATCAGGTTCAGGAGACAAGATCGGCCCTTCACAAACCCAAACTGGGTGGGGTCCAGTGTTTGAAGGTTGCCAATGTCTTTGTTTATAAGTTCCATGATAATACACTCCATGGCCTTGCAGATAAGGCTTGTCAGACTGATGGGACAGTAGTTTCCTGGATCCAAGGTGGATCCCCCCTTCTGGATTGGAATAACTGTAGCTCTGCGCCACTCAGTGGGCACAAAACCTGAGGTGAGGCTATGATTAAACATGACACTTAGGTGAGGTGCCAGTTCATATTGTAGTTCATGTAGTACACAGCCCAGGATGTCATCTGGTCCCATGGATGCTGTATTCTTGGCTTTAGAGAGTGCGTTTTGTACCTGTGTGGCCGTTATTACTGGAATTTGGCAATCTTCCGGTATTGAGATGGGCCATTTAGGGGGTGAGAGGTGGGTGAAGTTGGCACTGAATCGATCTGCCAGGATATTGGCAATATCCTTTGGATCAGTATATTTAATGCCATTCTGTTTTAGCTCAGAGCAGATCTGAGCATTGCCATTTAGATTCTTGACATAGTTATAGAATGCTTTGTGGTTGTCTTTGGAATCTTTGGCAATTTTATTTTCATAACTAGCTTTGGAGGATTTTATGAGGCATCTCAGTTTCTTACTGAGGCTAGTAAGGGAGTTTTTTGCATCCTGGGATTTTCCTCTTTTCTGCAAAAGTTTCTTCCTTTTGTTGTAAAGTTTGTTTATGGCAGGGGACCACCAGATTGGCTTCCTTTTTTTGGATGAGAGCATTTTGGTTCTATTTGGGATGGCACGATTCATGCGTGAGTGGATGTGCTCGTACAGTGCCTTAGTGTAGGATTCAGCAGTTGAACTTTCAGTTCCCGTCTGCATGGGTGTTATAAAGTTTGTCACTTCTGACTTGAGTAGCATGAAGTTGGCTTTGGAGAAGTTTTTTATGGTGATTTCTTTACTGGGGGTGGGGGTGGGATGTGGATGTTAAGGGTGATTAGCTTATGGTCAGACCTGACTAACGAGGGAGTGACCATAGGTATGGAGCATTGATTTCCCATGTTGGTAATGACCAGGTCTAGGATATTGGAGCCCCTGGTGGGACTATGGATTAGTTGATCCAGGGCATTGGAATTTATGAATTCCAAGAACCGTTGCGCAAAGGTGTTGGGACATGAGTAGTTTTCCCAGTTAATGGCAGGGTAGTTAAAATCACCCAGTATTAGGGTGTTCAGTTCTATCTTAATATTTTCCAGTATGTTTAGAAAGGTGTAGTGAGAATCTTGGGGTATGGTGGGGGATCTGTAGCAAGCTACAATTTGGATTGCAGTCTTACCTAGTGTTAGTTGACAGGGGCTATAAAGCTGAGGAAATAAAAAAAGGGTATGGAAGAGGTTGATAAACTGGATAGAACATAAACTAGACCATATTATTCAGAACAAACTTCCATTAAAGAAGTGAGAGGGATAACATCTAGTATGAAGGTGAAGAATAGGATGTGTCTGACTTATTCAGCAGGGGTTAGTAGAGTTTGTGAGGTAGTGAAAAGAAACTGGCCCATCTTGTTAGTAGATCCTAAAATAAGCATGGTAATAGACTCTACCCCTAGGTTTAGTTTTAAAAACTGTAAAAACCTGAAGCAGCGACTTTGTTACAAGCAGAACAGATGCAAGGAACATCTTGTATCACAACGCAGAGGAACTCATGCATGTAGAGCTTGCAAAGCCTGCCCTGGTATTTGGCCAGTGTGTATGGTGATGCATCCCATTTCTAAGAAGCCTATATTACTCTCATTTTATGCAGATTGTTCCACCAGAAACATAGTATATATGGCTAAATGTAAACTATGTGAATGTTTCTATGTTGGAAAAACTAATCGTATGTTGAAGGAGAGGGTACTGGAACATCTTAATGATATATGTAATAAGAAACTGACTAATGCACTGGCAAATCATGTCTTAGAAGCAGGAGATAACCATAGATTTAAATTCTTAGTGCTACAAAAAATCTTAGAAAATTTAAGAGAAGGTGATGTGAGTAATGAAAGAGAATGTGTGGAACTCAGGTGGATAATTGATTTTCAAGCATATGCCCCTCCAGGTCTGAACAGTGCCATCTCTTTAAAACCTGTTCTTAGGAAAAGGAATTTGCCTCATTAACTAAATTAGTATCATTGGCTGTAGTAATGTATAAATGCATCTTGATTAATTGTCTTTGTATTAAGTTCTGAGGAAGCAGACAACTGCGAAAGCGCTTACCTATACTGTTTGTGGACTATTAAAGAATTTAAAGTGTTTTCCCTACTCTCAGCAACTGACAACTTTGTTTGCTGCAGCATATTTAAAATGTTATTGTGGTGGTCCTTGCATAACTAACCTTTGAGAGTACATATATTTATTTGATGACACTGTGTGGGCCACTTCATAAGGCCTAGCTGTCTATGTCAACTACTATCATTTGTATTAATATTAACGTCACACAGCATAATTGGGTATCCTTTTAAGACCCTTATAGTAATTGACTGGTGGCAGTGAACCCACCTTATAGTGTAGGTAAAGCTGGTAGAGCGGGTAATCTGTGCCAGCCTTTCCCAGGTGTGTGTGTGTGTGTGTGTGTGTGTGTGTGTGTGTGTGTGTGTGTGTGTGTGTGTGTGTGTGTGTGTGTGAAAATTAAATCTTAAAGTGTGTGTACCAGCTACCTGGGCAGGGGCACAAAGCACTGGGTTTACAGAGAGGGTGCTGGAGGATTTGGCTTGGACACTCTGCTGAGGACCTAACCCTATAGCTGTACCAGTGCGGAGTCTTACTGGTGATCTGGAGGGAGATAGATATATAGAAATCCAGACCCTGGGCTGATTGTGTTCCCTGTGTTCTCTTAAGATAAATTGTACATGATGCAGGGAGGTCTGCATCTGGAAAAACTGTGTGTATCCATTTGTATTCCACGTGCACGCCCCTCTCCAGTGTCAGTGGTGAGGAGTCAGGCTCCTTGATTACTGGCCCAGCGTGGGGACATTGCATATTGGTTGGCAGTGGTAGGATCATCACATGCTCACATATTGGTGAGCAGTGGTGTGGATATTAATTGAACTCCTGTAGCCTGTAAGCAGTTGTTACTAAAGGTGTTTATTCTCTCAAGCAGCCACAAAGTAGACATTCAGAGTTTCCTATCACAATAGTTTTATTTATTTACTTTTTGTTAGCTAGTTAGTCAGGGAGAACAAGCAAGGATGTCAGCAGAAGATTATGGCAAGCTGACAAGGAACCAGTTGGCTGAGATGTGCCAAGCCAAAGGACTGGGGCATGCCAACCTTACTAAAGGGGAAATTATTGCAGCCTTAATCACAGCTGCAGCACAGACTAACCCCCAGGAAGACAACCAGTCTAGCACCGGGAAAGTACATCTCTCAGAAACAGGACAGTTCAACTTTTCCTCAAAGGACTTAAAAATTAATCTGGAGTTAAGAGACTTGAACTGGAGGACAAATGTTTCAAACTAGAATAATGAGAGACTGCAGCATTTGGAGGCTGAAGAAATTGAGAAACATTGGCATTTGGAGGCTAAAAAAAATGACAAGACTACGGCATTTGGAGTCCAAAGCAAAGGAGAAGCAGCATCAACATGAGACGGAGATGCAGACTCTTTGCCAGGGTCATGTACGTAATGAGGGTGGGAGTAACCAAACCCCAGAAGCAATAAAGGTCAGTAAATTCTTTCCACAGTTTACAGAGGGTGATAATTTTGATAGTTATATGCATATATTTGAAAGGGAATGTAAACAATGTAATGTTGCCCAAGGGCTCTGTGTACGGTTCCTGACACCCTTACTCCATGGTAAAGCTGTAACTGCTGTTTCTAAATTTTCTGATACCGATTGTTTAAACTATGATAAAGTTAAGCACTGCATACCTCTCAACTGTCCAGATTTTCGCAGAATGTCCAGATTTCTGGCTCATATTTTTAGTCTGTTCCTTATAAGATTTGTGGTCTTCAGGCAAATCACTGGGATGATCTGAGGATTGAAGTCACTAAATAATGGCATACATTTCAGTTTCAGACTTCTTATTTGTCAGAAAATGTATATTAAAACAGACTCTATTACTCTAACAACTTTCTAGATTTATAAAAGCAATGTTTGAAATCTGTCCCCCCATTTTGTTGGGCTTTGTCCAGATTTTTTGCACAAAGAGGTTGAGAGGTATGAAGCACTGTTTATTGCAATATTTTAAGTCAACACCTGAAGCTTACAGAAAAAAAAGTTTTATGGGCATAGACACAAGGCAGATGAAAGTGTATGTAATTATATTGCTGAACTAAGCACTTATTTTCATAAGTGGGTGAGTGGGTATCAGGTTACCACTTTTCAAGGGCTGGCAGACCTCTTAGTGAGAGAGCAAGTCTTTAGCACTTTGCCTAAGGACATGAGAATCTGGTTGGCAGACAGGGAGTGCAACTCTGCAGATGAGTTGGTGAAAAATGAGACTTAGACCTAGCAAGCAGGGCATCACTGCACAGGAAAGGGATACCCAGTGCTGCACATGGATATAAGGGAACACATTGTGGGCAGCCTAAACCACCCCAACAGAGTCCACCAGTAACAGGGGAAGCCACTAGTTGAGATACATGGCCAGGATCAAGGGTTAAATGTTTTAAATGTAATGAGTGGGGCCACGTAGCATATAGATGTCCACGGAGGCAAGGTGGGGAACAGAAGTTGTCTGGAGACAACAGGGGTATCATAATACCAGAGGAGTTTATATCCAATCTTGGTGGATGGAAAACAAGCCACTGCCAGGAGAGACACAGCCTCTGACATAATCGTTGTGAAGCCTGCACTGGTTAAAGAGGAGCAGTACTTGCTTGGGCAGTCCACTCCAGTTAGTGCTTTGGGAGGGATGGCATTCTAAATGCCTTTGGCCAGGGTTCACCTTAACTGGGAGGATGGAAAAGGAAGCAGGCAAGTAGATGGGGTCTATATTAGATAGTCAAAGTTCCGTAACTCAGAACACCTAATGGTCGAACCATTAAGTTCGAAGTTGCAGAACTTCGACTATACAAAAAAAAATACACAATGTACAAAACAATAACTTGTAAGCAGGGGGGCAAGCACCCCTGCACCCCCCACACCACCCATTACTTAAATATACCAACTCCGAGATCACACCACATTGAAGTAAATGGAAACCTCTGTTTATGGAGATTTTGAACCTTTACAAATTTGAACGTATGGTCTCGACCATATGTGGTTTGAACTTGTAAAAGTTCGACTACGTGAATGGAACCCAGTAGATATATTTGAGGATATCCCTGCAGATGTCTTGATAGGGAATGATTCTGATAATGCAGTGCCTGTGTGCATACAGTGACACACAGTCGGGCTTTGAGACAGGCATGTGGTTCTGGTAGCCTGGGGGTGACCCAAACAGTCTGCACACCTGAAGTCAGAATTGGTGATGTGGCTACTTTAGAGAGAGAGCTAGCCTGTAGCAGTGAGACTGAAGGTGAGCCACAGCTGCTGGTGGGTACTGATTTTCTCTTGAACAGAGTGACTGCAAGGGCAGAGGTAAGCATTATTACCCAGGCTGACAGTGAGGCACTGCTGTCAAAGGATACCAGACTTCCTGTGGAAGGGGAGCTGAAAGAGTTACAAAGACAGAGTTGAGACAGGCTCAGCTCTTAGACCCTACACTAAGAGGCTTGAGGGAGGTAGTTAAGGAGGTACCTGATTCTCAAGGAAAAGGGGAATCTGTATACTGGAACAAGGGGTTACTGTATAGAGAGTGGACCCCTGAGGGAGGGCAAGAAGGTGAAGTAATACAGCAGTTGGTAGTGCCCAAAGCCTACCATCTGGCACTTCTAGCCATAGCCCAAGACATTCCTTTTGCAAGTCATATGGGTTTAAAGTGCAGAAAAAGACATACTATGCAGGACTTTTATTGGCCTGGGATTGCCAGGGATGTAACAGGATACTGCAGGACCTGTAAGCAGTGCCAAAAAATAGACAAGGCAGGAGAGAAGGCCAAAGCTCATTTGATGCCTTTGCCTGTGATTAAGGAGCCGTTTCAGAGGGTAGCTGTGTTGCCTTTGCCTGTGATTGAAGAGCCATTTCAGAGGGTAACTATTGATATTGTGGGGCCTCTGAGTAGTCAAAGAACTATATCCTAGTGGTAGTAAATTATGCTGCTAGATACCCTGAGGTGGTGGCTCTGTCCTCCATTGAGGCAGAGAAGGTGGCAAATGCTTTGCTAGAGATTTTCAGCAGGTTATGTTTACCAAGAGAAATACTGGCTGACAGAGGTACCAATTTCATGTCAGACCTGCTGGATTGTCTGTGGCAGTGCTGTGGGGTGAAGCACCTAAAGACATCCCCCTACCACCACGACTAGTCTAATGATCTGGTGGAGAGGTTAAACTCTACACTAAAGACCATGCTATGGGCATTTTCAGACCAGTTTAAGAGAGTGAGACAAATATTTGCTCATCTGCTGTTTGCATACTAACAGGTACCACAGGAATCCACAGACTTTTCACCCTTTGAATTGCTGTATAGGCATAGGGTGAGGGGGCCCTTAGATTTGATTCGTACTGAGTATAAGGGTGAGTGTGAATCCCACAAGGAGTCTGTTGTGACATATGTCCTAAACCTCAGGACAAGGCTTAGGGAGCTCATGGGCTTGGCCCAGGAGAATCTGGAAGAAGCCCAACAGCAGAAAAAGGTCTGGTATGACAGGAGTGCTTGAGCTACAGAGTATGCTGTGGGGCAGCAGGTGATGGTGCTCATTCCTGTCAGACACAATAAGCTGCAGGCAGCTTGGGAGGGACCCTTCAAGGTGGTAAGGAAGATCAGTGATGTTAACTACATGGTAGAACTGCTAGGCAGGAGGCGGGGCACATATTGTAGCATGCTAACATGATGAAGCCTTACCATGATAGAGAGGGTCTTGTGCTGAGTATTTGCAGTGAATGGCAGGAGGAGTCTGAGGGGGATCTGGTGAGTGATCTCCTCAGTGAAGCTCAGACAGACACCTCAGTGGAAGGGGTAGCAATTTCCTAGCAGCTATCCCCCACCCATGTTTGAGAAATATGAGCAGTGTTTAGGTGTTTGGGGACATGTTCACTGGGAAACCAGGATGCACCCACTTGGTGCAGCACCGTGTAGATACAGGGCCCCACAGACCTATAAACAGGCCCCTTATAGGGTGTTCTTAGTGAGTCAGACAGACTCTGAGGGAAATGTTGGAACTGGGAGTAATCTAGGACTCCAGCAGTCCCTGGACCTCCCCAGTTGTTCTGGTACCAAAGAAGGATGGCAGCACCAGGTTCTGTGTGGACTACAAGAAACTAAATAGTCACACAGAGTCAGATGCGTACCCCATGCATAGGACAGATGAAGCCTTAGAGCAGCTGAGTGGGGCTAAGTATCTGACCACTGTGGATCTTACCAAGGGCTACTGGCAGGTGACGTTGACTCCCAACGCTAGAAAGAGGTCAGCCTTTGTGACTCCTTTCAGCTTGTATGAATTCATGAAGATTCCCTTTGGGATGAAAAATGCCCCAGCGACTTTCCAGAGGCTTAGATTGTATCTTAACAGGAGCAGGAGATTATGCCCTTGCTTACCTGGATGATATTGCTATCTACAGCTATCCCTGGCAAGAGCACCTTCAGCATGTCAGGGAGGTGCTGGGCAGACTCGAGATGGCAAGATTAACCATTAAGTCCTGTAAGCGTTAGGTAGGTATGACAGAGGTCTCCTACCTGGGACATAGAGTGGGGAGTGGCAACATCAAGCCAGAGCCTGCCAAAGTTGAAGCCATTCGAGCATGGCCTGCCGCTGTTATCAAAAAGTAGGTGAGTGTATACTTAGGGACAGTGGAGTATTACATAAAGTTTTTCCCCAGTTATAGTACCATAGCTGCTCCCCTCACTGACCTGACAAGGAAAAACAGGCCAGATAAGGTAGTGTGGACCCCATCATCTGAGCAAACATTCCAGAAGCTTAAAGGAGCTTTGGGAGGACCTCCTGTGTTAGCCAGTCCAGATTACAGCAAAAAAAAAATGTTGTGCAGGTGGATGCTTCAAATCATGTGGGGGATGCTGTACTCAACCAGGTTTCCTCAGAGGGAGAAGAGCACCCAATGGAATATCTCAGCCATAGGCTCCAGCCCAGGGAGGAATGCTATGCAGCTGTATAAAAAGTCTGTCTAACCATAGTGTGGGCACTGTAGATATTGACTGTAGTTATGGACCACAATCCCTTAACATGGCTACATCAACCAGCCAGCAAAATCCCAAGTCATAGGATTGTAGCCATATGACATGACAGTACAATACCATAGTGGAGTCAGCAATGCCAACGCAGATAGGCTCTCAAGACGGGGAATGGGGTAACATATTCCCAGATAGGCTTATTTCTCTCAAGCTATGTTTCTCAAAGATCACTGGAAAAACTAGCTTGAGTCTTTGGGGGGGGGGGGTGATGATATGGGCAAGTGCTAGCATGGCCAGCTGGAGTTTTGCAAAGAATGATATGTCCTTTGACTAACAAATGATTTATACAAGATGTGTGTATTACAAATGTATTAGAACTGTATGCCATTTGTATATCAAACTGATTTGTACCGATGCTTGTGCTGAAAATATATTTGTGAGCTTTGCTTGTGTTAAAATGTATCAACAGTGCACCCTGCTGGAATGAAAATAAATGTACATGTATTACTGGAACTGAATTAAATGTACCAGCTAGCGTACTTTAAGAAAAATAAGGGAAATGTAAATGAACTGTTAAACTATTAAAATGGCACCCAACAGTGCTGAATAGGACCAGAGACGCTAGGTCTGGGAAAAAAAACTTTTTTCATTACCTCAGTAAAAAAAGGGGAAGCCCTAGGCACTGCCATAAACATTTATATGTGTATTGTAGCTGTCCATGCTAAATTCCTGTCTCAGATTCAAAGGGGTGTACTGTGAGCACTTTGTGTCAGGTGAACAGATGAGGTCATTCTGACAGCCCTCTTGGAAATTATATTTTAGATATTACAAAGAGAAACAGTATTGAGTGTTCTGTCTGGGGGCCTGACTAGAACAATTCATGTATTTCATCTTGCCTTCACCAAGTAAGTTATTAGGGAACAGTAAACTCTCTTAGATTCTGTCAGGAGTATAGTGACGCTTAGTTTAGAGTGTTTTTCTTTATTTGTATGAGTTTGTCCATCAATGTTAATTTCAGTATTTTCTGTGATTTGAGCTATGTGGTTTCCTGTAAATAGGTATTCAGTATTTTCATGTTCTTTTATTATTTAAAACTTTTATTGTGGCTTGTCCTTGTAGAAAGTATCTAACCTGTGAGAGTACTTATATTGATTTGGTGACACTGTGTGGGCCACTCCAGAAGGCTTAATTGTTTTGGTCATTTGTATTAATATTAACTTCACTCAGCGTAATTGGATTCCCTTTTAAGAGCCTTATAGTAACTGACTGGTGGCAGTGAATCTCTGCCAGCCTTTCCCAGGTGTGTGTGTGTGTGTGTGTGTGTGTGTGTGTGTGTGTGTGTGTGTGTGTGTGTGTGTGTGTGTGTGTGTGTGTGTGTGTGAAAATGAAATCTTAAACAGTGTGTGTGTCAGATACTTGGGGCAGGGACATGAAGCACTGGGTTCACAGATAGGCTATCCATATGTGAAAATTGGATATTTTGTTGTGAATACTTTGAATTCTTGTAGTTACCATGTGAATGGATTTGTGTGAATTACTTCCAAGTGGAGGTGTGGACATATTAGTTGCAGTGGGGCCTTTGTTGGGATGAATTTCTACTGATAAAGGCAAAGTAGTGAAGGTAAGTAAATAAGCTAAGGGCTATTGCTTTGTCAGAGTTTTGGGGGTTGTGTCGTTGAAAAGATTTGATGTTGTAGCCTATTGGGGTTATGTGGGTCCTACTTATGAGAGGGGTGATTTTTAGTTTGTACTGGAAGAGGGGTTTATTAGATAAAGGTTGGGAGATATATAGGTATAGCTTGTAAGGTTTGTAGGATGTGAGGTGGAGGTGATGGAATAATGAGGTGAAAAGGAGTTGAGATTCAGGGCAGTGAGATATATTAGTGGACAGAAGAGTATGGAGAGAAGTGCTAGTGTTAAAAGATGTGTATTGGGTGACTGCATTGTAGAGTATCTACGGGAGTGGTAGTAAGGAGTATAGTTGTCTAGTTATGACAGTAATAGGTGGAAATTTTGATTGTGATTGTATAGAGAGGAGTGTAGTGTTACTGGGGACCTTTGAGGTAGGTGTGTGTTATGTTAGAGAGTTTAGAAGGTAGGGTAAGGGTGTAGAACAGGTTTTACTTGGACTGGAAATAGGGGAAGTATTTAGAGAAATTTGGAGGGAAAAAGTAAGGTGTGGATTGGCTGGAGGTAAATAGGGGAAAGAGACACTGACATTTAAGTTTAGGAGTAGTGGGGTTGGGTGGGATTTGGGGGTAGGGTAGAGTAGTAGAGTGAGCCCGAGTGTAGCAAGGGAGAAAGGAGTGAGTAGAACCAACTTGCTCACAGTGTGGAAAGAAAAAAATTATCATTAAACAGTGGTGTGATATGTTAGGTACCAGAAGTCCCTGGTAAAAAAACTAGACTGAGTTCCAACTAGCTAACGTGCACTGTAAGTACAAAGTCTTTTATGGTGGGAACCAAGTTAGCACAAATTAGACTCAATGAGAGCTGGCAAATAATGAAAACAAGTCTGCTGGCCACTCTGCTGCACTAAAGATTTACTACTTTGTGTTAGAAGGATTTTTTTTTGGGATGGGTGAAAATATCTAAGGAGCTGTATGGGAATCAAGTAACTACCATCCCTGCCTGTGTGCATGCCATTTTACGTAATTATTGCACTTATAAACAATGTAAGGTTTTCATGATGGAGCACCTATACTTAACACTTGGAGGAAGCAGTTTCTTGCAGATATTTTATGTGTGTTCCTGATCGCACTGTCATAGGGTGAAATCCACTAGACTCTGTTCTTGATTAAGGGAGGGGGGGCACAGTTCAGAAAAAAGTTAAAACACACAACAAGTGAACTGGCGTGCATACAGAACAGAGGGATGTGTGTAGTAAAAAAAAAGTTTAATTACTTTCAAACAGATGTGCACCCTGGGCTGAATGATACAGTGAGTTTAAAACCTGTTCTTAAGAAAAGGTCTCTTTTTCTGTGAAACAAGCACTCAATTGTTTATTTTAATTATTTTATTATTGCTGCACTTCTATTGGTTTGAATTTCTCATGTGGTGTATATATGAACATGTGTTTTAGCATGATTTTAAGCACTGAAGAGTTTTGTCTTGAAAGCTTTGCTGTTAAACTTATTTTTACATCACTTTGTGAGTTCATTTCATTTGTTTTTCAGGAGAGACCAGATGTGGTATTTCTACTTCTTGGGGAAATTTGGCTATGGCATTAGAGAACTTCTCATTCTCTTTTCAGTAGGTGCTGTGGGATCTTTTACATCCACCTGTGCTACCACTAACTCTAGCAGATGGGACCTCAGTTTAGTGTCTCACCTGAAGGATGATAGACTGAAGAGTTTAACACCCTCCTAATGGCACACTTCAGTGTCAGCAAAAAACATACTTGTTCAATACACTTATTGATGTGTATGCATTTACTTTCTCCTTTTTTACCTTTTTCAAGTATTCTAAGGTCCTTTAGCCCTTCACAACAGTATTTATTGGTATCATAATAATGTATGCTACTTCTGCACAAGGAAAGCTGAGTGCCAACAAAAAGCAAAGAAGAATGTAGAACCGTTTCCACTTCATAGCTGAGCTTCTTTTCATGGACATGCTTTTTCTCATGGACTGCTCATCCTTAGGGATCCTAACTCCTGAAAAGATCTGACTAGAAGATTATTGATATCCTAGAGGTGGACAGTATCCTAGTCAGTGTATGAATTCCTTTGGCACTAATCCTGCTATTCAAACATCTACTGTCATGGTGAGTGTACCAGTACAGCTGAACTTTCTTTAACATTAAATATATTGCATATTTCTTTGACTAAAAGTAGTACAGAGGTTTACCCAAGTCAGGTTCTAATAATTTGCTAATTTATGAAAATACATTTGGGACAGAGGATTTTGTTTTAGTGCCTTTGCAGACAACCAGATCTACAAGCCAGTGGTGGCTGTTGACATCTATGTAAGCTAGTACAGTGGGAGGTAACTGAATGGGTGGGACTTTATTATGGTTGTTCAAAAACCTTGAACATTACCTGTAATGAAGTAAAAGATGGGGGTCATTATCCCACAGACTGCCTCAGTACCCACTCTTTATTTTCACTTTTTAACAATATACACCTCAGATGTCTGACTGCCATCAATAAGGCCAACCTTGGGTGAAATGGAGCCTTATGCAAAGGACTTAATTGTCTCCCCTTTTGCAAAACATTCTCCCCTGCACCTTCACAAAGCCATTTCCCTGACCGCTTAACCTGGCTCCATACCATCCAGACAGAGTACTTCTTATACTTTGTCTCATCCTGCTAGCATATCCTAAATGTCCAAAACTATGATATAGTAAGTGCTGAGAAAGGAACTGAATTATGCCAGAGTCCGGGGGGGCATGAAGTCATGCAATTCTAAATGATTTGAGGTGTGTGTGTGTCTTACATTTTTTTTTTGTAATATTTGATCAAATGATCACCTGAACAAAAATCATGGATAAGGAAGGAAACTTAGACTTATTTTTTCTTTCAAGGAAAAATAAGTTGTGCCTAAAGCTTGGGGGTTGAAGCTAACAAAATGCTATAATTTCCAATAAAATGAGGTGACAAATGCCTGCAACAAAGTATGAATCCTATTTGGGAACCTCCCTCCTCTCCAAAAAAGATAGTTACCTTCTACATGCTTCTTGTGTGTTGGATTGGGGTGAAAGTAAAAGCACAAATACCCATAGGCATACATTTTACAGTGGAGGATCTGGGGGTGGGGGAACTAGAGGACCTGAATAAAAAATAACATAGAGATAGGGAACACATGCAGACCCCACACAGAATGAATCACAGCCATAAACTTAACAAGAGAACCAAGCACTGTGAGACAGTAATACTACTTTTTGTGTCATTATGACAAAGATCAGTTGCTATCGCACACATCCTGCCCAGACCATGACAGTCAGTTATCGTGTACAAAACTGATATTTGTAATGAAAAGCAAAAAAGAAATTATGGCGAATTTTCTACTTTTAGATACACCATAGTCCTTCCCATACTTACAAAGTCATTTTCATCATAGACAACCCTAAGAAATATGAGTTACAGACACTTAAAAATAGCTGCAATAAAGTATGCCAGCTGACTTCAGAGAAATGCAGTTTAGTTCTGCAGACCCAGAATGATGACAGCTTAACTTCAACAAGTTACTGCAGAGTCAGTCATTTTTGTTTACCAAAAGCCAGGAGAATGGTAAAAAGTAATGGGGACAAAGGATCAGAATCAGGGACCAGTACTGACTATATATACTTAGATATGTGCTAGAATGACAGGCTTTGAATTAGCATGCTTTTTGTTTGAAAGCTGTTAATTCACTCAAGCCTAAAATGCCTTTTTTGTGTACTTCCAATTCACACCTATACCACCTTCTGGCATCTATAATTTTTTTTGAGTCTGGCTTCTTTAACTAAGTGGCTTACAAAGCTAGTAATAGGCAGTATTAGAAAGGGCAAGGCGTTATGAACAAAATTACATTGACTATTAGTGGAGAAATTGATCTTTGTGTGCTATGTATTCGTATTTTCAATTTTTATGTTCATATTTTCATAACTGAGAGACGCGCATGTTATTGAAGTATATAATGTGAAACACTAATGTGGGAGACAGGACAATATACTGTCAATGCTGGTTTCTATCACACTATAATGGAAATATCGCTTGATGCTTGCTAGTTGTTGTTGTTGTTGTTGTTGTGTCTTTCGGCTTTTCCTGGTTAGGGGTCGCCACAGCGGAACTCTGGTCTGCTAATGATTGGCAGTAGATTTTTACATGCCGAGTTGCCGGCCCTGACACACAACCTTCAACGAAGGTACGCCCATTCACGCATGTCTCCACACAGAAGATGCTCTAGCTGAGAATTGAACAGGACAACGTCTTAGTGTGAGGCGAGAATGCTACCGCAGCACCACCACTGCTTGCTAGTAATTCATAGGTTCTTAGGTTCATAGATTAGTACTAAGCTAACTGCCCTTGCGAGCCATTTTAAGCCTAGCCAATTATCCCTTGTGAGACTCAAACCCTGCATCTTGTGTTTGTAAGACAAACACCTTACCCATTAGGCCACCCTCCCAACCCTTATGAAATTATGAAAATAAGCGATATTTCCATATGCTCTTAATACTTCAAATAACAACTCACTTGCAAACTGTTGCATGACATTAAGTGAAACCTTAGATGTTGGTGAAAACTGCATTTGATGTTTGCACTGTAAGTTGCATATCTTCAGAGGTATCCAGTATTATTTGCTTTACTAATTATACAATTAACATACGGTTTCATATTTCTGTGAGTACCTCAATAAACATGCACTTATAGAGGAATTTCTTGTTGTAATTTGAAACCTTATGTATGGTTAACAAAAATGTTTTAACAATGTATGCCTGTTTTTTACAGTTTTCAAGGATATGAACATTTATTAACATTTACAAAAATATAATTTGGGGGTTGTGTATGTTGCAATATATTACAGTATTTTTGGAAAAACCTATGACTCCATCAACTATAATCACTGTAAAGAATGCATCATACTGATAATATTGATTTATGTACAGTTTTAATTGCTTTTATTGTTCACAAAATGTCTGCATTTTTTATCTGTTTTTTAAGTTTATTTTTCAGAAAACTATCTGGAATGCAAGATATATGTAGGCTGCTAGAGATGTGACATTCCACATCACATGGGTGTTAGTGAGTTAAATGTGAAATATAAATGTCTGTCATTACTTAGTGACTGTAATCCTTCTAGATTTACCAGAAAAAAACACAAATGTTCCGAGAAGCAGAACAAAATATGAAGCAAAAATCAGAGATATTTTGTGAAATTGTGGATAGCTTAGAGCATCTATATTCCCCACATGTATATACACATATATTACATTCACACACACACATGACCATCAGTTATGACCATTGGGTATGACTCCAGCTCTACTCCTCAGAACTTTGATTATGATCAAATGAAGGAGCAAATCCATAAGTAACTGCTACACAGGCACATGTCTTCTGAGCTTACTGCTGTTGGAATACAGCATGCAATCAACTGCAACCCCCAATACCTTTAAACATCTTATCTTAAAAAATCAAGGGGGAAGCCAGAATGTAATGGGGGACAAAAGACCAAAAACATGGCTAGATATTGCTTTATATACTTAACAAATTGTGAGAATAAAAAGTTTTACATTAGCATGTCTTTTTTATGAATGCCATTAAGCCTGAAACTCAGATGTCTGCCATTATTTAGTGACTGCAGTCCTGACTGAGTTGCCAAAAAATACAAGCTTTACAAAGGAGCACACCAAAATATGAGGCAAAGTCACAGACATACTGCAAAATCATGGACTGTTGACAGCATCAGTACCACACACACACACACTCAGTCATTCACAAACTTAAAATAAAGTTGTGTGCATAATGCTGAAAATAAATAAAAGTAAATACGTAAATAAACTTGCTCCCATGCTGAAGCATTTGTCATGTTCTTTCACTTTCAATCAGGCTATTACCTGATCCAAAAGAAATGACTACTGACTGCTTCCTACAAAAGTTCAGTGAGACCCTTTTTAAGTGACTTTTCTGCCCTCTACATACTTGTTTTAGTCTCCGGTTAGATTATCCATAATGCGTAAGCTAATTTCTATTTTTTTTTTACTGAAATTTGGAAGTGTTCAAAACTCAGTTCATGCACTGTAGCATGGAAACAATCCTCAGTTTCAATAAGACAATAATGCTAAATACAGAAATAACACTAGCAAAAAAGTAAAATAATAAAATAATTCACCCTGCAACCATTAAAAATTAAAAATATTCTAAATTATTCTACCACTTGGATTCAGCTTTTAAGGTTTATTATATTGATGCATTATGTGACATTTCTAGTTATTTCTGTGTTAAACAGTAGACATATAAAATGAGGAATAACCTGTAGAAGTGGGAGTATGGCTGATCTTTACTGGCATTCACATTTCACCCTAGGAACAACCCTGACCAGTCTGAGTTATATTTCACTATAACTGTTGTGCTGCTAGGGCATTATTCCATTAAATCAGATCATGGACTGGGTTACTGTATAGCATGGGCTATGTTAAAGGGATGTAAACTGCAACTATTTATGCAGTTCATTTTTTGCTGGGTGCTTTTTGTTTGGAGTCATCCTCTCTATATCCACATGGAATTTCAGTGGACGTTCCCGTCATCTTCCACATCCCAAGGATATATGGAAGATGACTTAGAGATTTTCAAATTGTCCATTGGTGTGTGTGCTATTTGAGTGTATCTGTGTGCCTTGTAATAGGTTGGCATCCCATTAGAAGTAGATTGTCTATGCCTTATGCCCACTGAAATCCAGGATAAGCTTCAGCTGTTCCACAACTCTTCCTTTGATTAAGTGGGTAACGAGAGAATGAGAGAATGTGTTTTTGGCTACTTTAGTGAGAAACAGTGAGTATTTACTTTCACCTAGTAAAACAAGGCAAAAATCTGGAAATTCAGTGGGTTTTCTCTAAACCTGAAGATTTGGTGGCTTTCATTCCTTCATTCAGTCAGTCATTCATTCAGTTTTCAGTACCTACTTTATCCTTTTCAGGGTCATGCTGGAGATGGAAAATGTCTCCGCACTCAGTGGTGATAAACGTACTGACAGCAGAATCAGTAAAATCCTTTCCCAGTTAAAGCATTGTTACAAACACACTCATCTGCTTTTTCTAGTCATTCATCTAGCAATAGCCAAAAATATTCCATTGCCCAAACTGGAATATGGTTTCCCATTTCTGGTGCTCCATTCAGTCTACAATATCCAAATAATGCAGGTTGGAGAAGACAAAATCTATAGAATTTATCCTTTTAGCCAGCCCTATAATGTACAATTTCAAGTTACTTGAAGATAATAAATGTCAATCTGTTCCTAACAGATCATCATAGTTGCTAAGCTCTGTCATCTTTAACTCATTCACTCCAATGGAGCTGAGGAAGTTTGCACTATAAATTCCAGTGGGCGGAGCCTAAGCCTTTTGACAGAATCAAATTTTGTCCTCACATTTCAAACAAATGTTCATATCTCTGGATCTATAGGTTCATAGGTAGGTACTAGGGTATCGGCCCTAGGGCCTATACAAGTCTAGCCATAACAATTCCTGGCTATTACGGAGGTTGTTGGGGGTTACGAAAGAAATATAAATAGAAAAGCCTTCAGCACACACTATTTTTATAGTGGTAGTATTCTTTAGGTTCTAGGTCTTAAACTGAATTTTATAAGTCGCAGTAAATAATGTTTTGTAAACAATTTACAATATCTCAGCAACTACTCAAGTTGTACACATACTGTTAATAGTATTTTATTTATCTAGCTGTGAGCTTTCATTTGAGGCTATGGAGTTTTGTCTGTGTTACTTTGTTATTGAGATATTTACAAAAAATGTTAAAATTATATCTATATAAATTAATATATATATTTTTTATTTTATTTAACAGTTGTTTACCAGGATAGTCTGACTGGACAACAGGTGTCCGTTTTCAGCAGAGTTCTGGGGAGAAAAGCTCCACAAAGTTACAAAGTAGTTTAATAAACAGGGATTAACAATAGTTTAGAAAAAGCGATTAACAATAGCTTAAAAAATGATTAACAATAGTTAAAAAAAATGATAAAAAATATTTAAGAGAACATCCTTGAGTAATGGTAACATTGATTAACAAAAGTTAAGAAAACATCTTTGAGTAAGGTTAACAGCTGAGCAAAAGTCAAGGTTGTAGACGCATATGATCACAGTACATTTTGTATATCCAGTTGACTTCACAGAAATAAAAATAAATAAATAGAAACTAGTAGTTATTTACATATGTACAAATCTGCCTAGGTAGATAATCAGTGAATGGGGTTCTTCAGGATCAGCCATGAAGTATAGGTTGGATGAGGTGGGTTCAGGGAGGATCATTACAGTTACATATATGGTTTTCATGAAGGTGTAATTTGAGGAGCTTTTTGAATGTGGTAGTGTGGTTTTGTAGTCTGAGGTCTTGGGGTAGGGTGTTCCATGTTTTAGCAACTTCATAAGGGAATAGAGATTCCCATGAGCTCTTTTTACATGGAGTGACTTTGATTAGGGCTTTGTTACTGGAGCGTAGTTCCCTGTTGGTGCTATAGAAGTTTAGGAGGCCTGTTAGGGCAGGGGTTTTATCAGGGTGATATAGTATTTGATGGGCTAAGCTGAGTTGGTAGAAGTGAAGTTCGTTTGGAAATTCTAGCCAGTGAAGTTTATGAAGGGATTGGCAGTGATGATAGCATGATTTAGTGCTGGTTGCAAACCTAGCTATTTTGTTGTAGCAAGTTGAAAGTTTGTTCAGGTCAGCTTTATTTAGATATTTTAGTACTGAGGATGTATAGATTAGGGTTGATAACAGATGGGTTCTGGCTATTGCAGTTCTGGATTCGGAGGTTAGGAATTTGTTGCTATGATAGATGCATCCTAGCTTTTTGTGGACTTTGGAGATGGTTAGGGATATGTGTTTATTGTCAATTGTAAGACCTAGTAGTTTGGCCTCAGAAACAGGTGTTATGAGGGTTTTGTTGGCAGAGAGAATAGAGAGGGTCTCATTTGTTTTTATTGGGTGGAATTGCATTAGTTGTGTTTTCTTAGGGTTAAGTATTAGCTGAGAATTGTTTAGCCAGTTTTCTATTTCTAAGAATGATTTTTGGGCTAAGATTTGTAGGAAATGGATGCTGGGGCAGAGCAGATAAGGGTGGTGTCATCTGCATATTGAACTATATCGGCATTTGTGGTAGCTAAGTGGAGTTGGCTTGTAAAGATATTGAAGAGAAGGGGGCCAAGTATTGAGCCCTGAGGTGCGCCACATTTGACTGGGGGGGGATAGGGAGTTGAGCCATTTAACAGATTGAGGGCGGTTTTCTAGGTAGCTACTGAACCATTGTATGGTAAGGTTATCAAGGTTGAGTTCAGACAGAAAGGATAGGAGTTTGTTGTGGGAAACTGTGTTGAATGCTTTGGATAGGTCTAGGAAGGTGGCAGAGACAAGTTTCCCTTGGTTTCTGTATGGGTTTATGGTATCAGTGAAGTTTCTGTGCTGAGTTTTAGAGAGTGGTTTGTTGGAGAATAAGTGACAGAGGAGCTGGTAGTGGATACATCTTTCCAGAATTTTTGATAGGGGTGAAAGAATTGCAGTGGGGCGGTAGTTGGAGAGGTCGGTGGAGGGGCCACCCTTGTGGAGGGGATGATGTAGGAAGTTTTCCATAAGGATGGGGCATATAGTGTTCATTGATGGATCTATTTATTAGTATTGAGATTGGATAAGCAATGGCGTTAGATGCAAGTTGGGGGTATTCGACTGGGAGGTTGTCTGCAGCTAGGGTAGTTGGTTTAAGTTTTGTTAGGACTTTTTGGATGGCTGATATAGATACTGGTTTGAGTGAAAAGGGGGTGGTTTTGATTGGGCTTTGGGGGTTGGGGTGTGATGGTTGATTGGGCTTTGAGGGTTTGTGTGGTGGGGGTGGTTGGGTTTGTGTCATTTATGAACTTGAGTATGGAGGAGGTGAAGTAGTTGTTGAAGTTGGAGGCTATGTCAAGGTTAGTGCCTTCTATATTTGGTGGTGGTGGTGTAGTGGTTTTACTGGGTTGGAGGATGTTGTTGATTGTAGCCCAGAATTTCTGTGGGTTGTTACTATATTTTCTTTGTAGTGTTATAAAGTGATTTTGTTTGTTTCTTTTAACCAGTTTTTTTTGCTTTGTTTCTAAGTTCTAGGAAGGCTTGTCTAGTTGTGAGTGTTTTGTGTTGTTGCCAGCATTTCCATGCTTTATCCCTTTGTTTTAGTAGGATTTTTGTGGTTTTCTGTAACCAGAGGACAGGATTACTTTGTATTCTAATTGTTTTGATTGGGGCTAGCTGGTTTAGGATCTTTAGGAATGTGGAGTTAAAGTATTCTACTAGCTTGTCCAGTGGGAGGTTTTTGGTGGGTGACAAGTTGCAGGATTTTAAGGCTTCTGTGAATAGATCTGAGGGGAAGTTTTTGTGAGAATGGGTTTGTAGTAGGGAGGGTGTGTTGCTACATTTAAGTTTGTTTTGAAGGATAAAGGCTGGGTTGTAGTCACTGAGGGAATTGGGTAATGTGCTGCACTTGTGGGCAGTGTTGGGCTAATTAGTGAGGATCCAATCTAAAATGTATTCCCTTTTGGTGGTTTTATCTATGCACGTGGATGTTTGAATGAGATGGGTGAAGTTATATAGGTTGATGTGTTTGATGGGTGTTGGGGAGTGGATAATGTTCCAGTCTATGTTCAAATCCCCTAGCACTATAGTTTCATTGGGGAGGGAGTGGGAAGCCCAGTGAAGTATTGATTCTAGTGTATTTATGTCGTCACCTGGTTGAATGTAAATGCCGAGTAAGTTTAGTTGTTTGTGCTGGTTTTGGAGGAGTGTAGTGAGTATTGTCTCAGCATTTTTGAAGTTTGCGGGTACTTTTTGTAAGGGTTGGATCTTTGGGTTAGACTTGCAAAGTTGGGTAATGCCTCCACCTCTATGCGTGGTCTGTCTGCCCTTAGGATGTTATAGCCGGCTGGGGTTACAGTGTTGTCTTTGATATGAGGTTTAAGCCATGTCATTGTTATGAGCAGCATGTCTGGGTTATATATAGAAATAGCTGAATGTAGTTCTATTTTGTTCATGATACTACATATATTTAGATTTAGTATTAGTATGTTAGTGGGTTTGTGTTTAAGTGGGGGTTGGATGCTGTGTGTGTTTATGGGGGCAGATACTGGGCAAGGGTTTGGGTGGATGTCACCTCCTAGTAGTAGCTAAGCTGCTATGTTGGTAAGGGGTTTTGAGGTAAGAAACTAGTAGACAGTGATATCTGAAGATGGGTTGTTTTTTGCATTCTGGGTTGTAGTGTATAGGTAGGGTGGTTTAGGGGAAGGAAGGACTTTGGTAGATTTGGGTTGTATCTATGTGTTTGTGGGGGTTGTTTGTGGTAAGGGGTAAAGTGGGAGATTTGTTGTTGTTGAGACCGAGGAGTGAATATTGATATGCGGTACTAGTGGAGATTATGGGGGGTAGTGGGTGTGGATCATGATGATAGAGTTTTCTAGTTGTTGTCAAGAGGCTAATGAGGGCGATATAAAACAGTTAATATCTCTTTGTCTGCACTAGACACATTTCACATATTAATGCAGTTGAGTTTGCCACTGTGCAAGCTTTAAGGTAGAACTTTTTAGAACATTGTACATGGCATGCTTTTGGAATTATTGATGCAAATATGAACAAGCAATATTTAACACCTAGAGAAGTCAATATGAGTTAACTGCAGATGCACCTGGAGGCGTCACTCAGGTGTAATGAGTTAATATGTTAAATGAGGTTTTCTACACCCCCCCCCCTTTAAAATGAAAACTACCAATACAATATGTTAGTTAGGAACTCAGAAACTTGCAAGTTAGTGCTCTAGGTCTGACTTGCCCAGCATTTAAAACTATGGTGGGTGAAAAGGCCTTCCCAATATCAGGACCATTTACATGGGATCATTTGCCTACTGATGTTACAAAACAAGAAAATATTAAGCAATTTAAGGATGCTTTAAAAGATCACATTCAGGATGAATCTAGATACAGTTACTGCCCAGATAATGGCTAATTTCTAGTATTACATTGAAAATGTAGCATTATAGGAATCATTTATATTACAATGTTACCTTCTCTAACAATACTGAGATGTCACAAATTATACAAATGCATTACTGATTAATAATGACGTAGGAAAACTTCAGACACTGGATCCAACCCAGTTTAGTTTTATCAAGGGATGATCATGACTACTGAACTTAGTGGATGTCTTCAGGAAGGTCACCAAGGAAATGGATGTGGTCAGAATTGCACATGCTGCCTAACCTAACCTGGCCAAATCATTTGATATAATACCACATGTGGGTGTTGTAAACAAACCTATGTTACATGCTGGATAGTCAGGTGGCTGTCAGACAGGACCCAGGAAGTTAAGATAGGGGAGTCCATCTCCACAAAGAAGCCAGTCACTAGTAGAGTCACTGAGGAATCTGTGCCGGGTCTGCTCCTTTTTGGCATCTACGTCTGAGAAATCAAAGACAAAGTAGGGGCCCCTACATGACCAAGTTTGTAGATAATTGCAAGCTGGGAGCAGTTACAGAATCCCATCATGACACTAATATTGACCAGGAAGGGTTAACACAGACAAATAACTGGTGTCAGATCCACAGTTTAAACCTCATTGCCAAGAAGTACATAATAGTACCTTTTGGGAAGTCAGCTACCCCTGAAAACTATCTCTGATAACACACCTCTAAGAGTAGACCCAGTAGTCAAGGATTTGGGGATGTATGTAGAGTGTAACCTGGCTTTTGGCCAAAATATGTCTTAAGGTAGTAAGGAAGTCATTCTGTGTTGCTCATCTTATAAGCAAGGGTATGACTGCTAGTTTCAAGAAAGTTATCATTCTGTTGTGTTTGGCCCTCATCAGACCCATCATTATGTACAAAGCCCTCTTTGGTATGTACCTGACTAGGCAAATGCAACTACTGGAACATACAATGAGATTCCTCACAGAAACAATGGAGGGTGTAAACAATATATCATATGTGGATGGCCTCAAAACTCTATCCCGTTACTCTGTCTCCTACAGACTGTTGAGTGGCAATCTGTGCCTGGCATACAAGGCTTCCTTGGATCCCACTCTGATGAACCTTTTGCATCTCTGCAAAACAAACAGCATCAGAAGTACCCGATCCAAGGACTTAAACCTTTCTTGCAACATAAGTAGGACATGTTGGAGGAACAGGTATGTGTCTCAGAGAATACTGCTCCCCTGAAACAGGCTTTCCATCCATGTGAAGCAGAATTCATCCCTAATCCCTAACCCTATTCAGGCATAACCTAGACCATTGGATGGGGAATCAGAAAGTCACCCCTTGTCTGGCACCTATCTCTCTAAAGGAAAGAGGCTTGTAAATGCTTGACCACCCATGCCCTAGCTTACATAAGTAAGCTCTAGGGCACCAAAACTTGTTGGATACATTTGGAATGCATGCCTAGGCTTAAAAAGACCTTTTGTGGTCACATGTCTAGTATACACCTACAAACCAATGATCCTCAGCTACATAAAGCAGCTATTGGGGAATTAATGTATGATTTGATTTTTTTTTCTTCATTGTGCCCCCACTGCCTGCTGATCATCAGCCCCCTTCTGCTTAATCACCTCATTTGTTCCACCATGACTGGGGATGTGCATTGAACTGGAGGGACTATCATTATGGAGGTGGTTTGGTATTCTTTTAGCCCTACTTCTCTTGCACTTGTCCAGTGACAATTCACAGGTGGAGCATGTAATGGGTATTAGTACTGCACTGCCCCTCGCTTCTGCATGGGGGTGATATCAGCAGGAATTTTCTGCCCACCCACAGGAGGCATCACATAGTTGTCTCCTGGCCTACCCCATTGCATCGCACACACTTTCACTCCCAGGATGGGCTCACCCATCCTCCCTGCCACCACTGTCTCATGCCTGAGCCACTAACCAAACACATCATCTGCATTGTAGTCAGGGCCTTATCAGCTTGATGACACACCAAATTCGATGTGTATACACTAATGGCAAAACTGCATTTTTTTTAAATTTAATCCTATGCTATAAAATATTTTATTGTTGTTATTTTGATATTTTTAATTCAATAACATGGCTGGTCCAGGCCCTTTTTCATCCACAACCTGAGAAAGAAGCACAGCAAGAAACAGTAATTTGTAATATAAACAAGGAATGAGTACAAACTGTGAATATTACATAATTTACATAGGAAATATAAGTAGCATACATTAAATCACTGCTAGGCAACGGCTGAAACCTGAACCTGTTATATTATTAAAATAAAGTTAAACAGTAATAGTAACAGTAGAATTGTTATTCAGTATGATGCAATTATAGGGTGACATAGAGGGTAAGGACAATTGTACACAGTCCACTGTGAAATAGGTAGATGCATTGAATTAACTTTTTAGGAAATTGATTATACTGAGCATTCACTTGTATTCTGATCATTTGACAAGCTTAGTCATTTACTAACAACATTTCATCTATATTTTTCATTCTTTTAGGTAGTGCAGAGGACTTTTTCTTTACCAATCAAGGAGGAGACGCAGTTATTAATGGAGTGGATGATGCAGAAGAGTTTGAGAAAACAAGGCAGGCCTTTTCTTTGTTAGGTAAGAACATATTTAAACATATTCATTGTAATCATAGTGATGAACCACAGAGCATAAACTGTCAGTACGTACGAGGAGTCTGACTCCATGCTACATGCTAGTCATTGTTTCCCTTTGGCAAGAAACACATACATCTTGCATATGACAGTAACTAAGAATGTTAAGTTGTCCATCTCACCTTCGTTCTTGCTGTTTGGGTTCGGAGCCGATCCTCGGCTCTGACTCGGCCATCTTCTATAGCTCGAGAGCTGTTTACTAGCTCGAGGCTACCCCTTATCCCAGCATGCCCAGCATCAGCTACCCAGATCTCATTCGCCGCTTCAGCTGCGAGGTTGCTTCCTTACTGGCTCAGGCTTAGTATAGTTTTTTCTATTGATATATTATTGTTTATTCTTGAAATTTTGTCAAGTATTTGTTTATTTTTTGTCTAGATAATATTTCTTTATCCCTTATCGCTTTCTTGTGTATTTTAGCTTTGTTGGCCATCGCTCCATAACTCGCAGGCCTTCTGTTCCCTTGAACTCATTTAAATTCTAGAGTCCCCCCCCCCCCCAGGATATCCATTTAAATTAGAGGCTTTCTTTCTGTTCTTTAACTGAAAAAAAAAAAAGTCTATTTATTTCTTGTTTTTTGCAGTATAGCTTTTTATTATTGTTGTTGTGGTTATTGTTACTATAATGTCTAAAGATACCAAGGTATCTGGCTTCAAAAAGTGTGACTCATGCTGTCAGAAAATGTCTCTGATAGATGGGCACACTAGTTGTGTATATTGTTTGGGCGCTGTTCACCTGCAGGACTCCTGTTCTATATGTCACGCTTTTAGTCCAAGGGTCCTGCAGGAGCGCAAAAACAAATTAATCCTTCGGGGATTATTGAAGCCTCAGGATTCTCTGGCTAAAAGTACTCAGCCAGTGAAATCCCCTAAGTCTGTCAAGCCGTTGGCTCCACCTTCAGAGCCGACTCCTTTACTTGACCAACCAAGTATGTCAGTGCCGGTTGGCACCGACAAGACAACTCCTCCATCGGCTCCATCTGCTATTTCGGAGCTGTGTCAGAGCCATAAGAGACTGAGGTCTCCTTCCTTGGAGTCCATCCACTTGGCACCTCAGTTACCTTTATTACAGAGTGAACGTAGCCATCATTCTTCCCATTCCTCTCGATCCTCTAGATTATCGGATCATGATGTGGAGAGAGTAGTAAGTAGGTTGCTTAAGTCACAGGCACTGGCAAAAATTCTGTCCAACCCACCTCGACAGGTATTGGCTCCAACCACCTCTATTTCTATTCCTCCTCTGACTACATTTAGCTCGGAGCCGGGGACCATGGATCCGCAGGTAGTAGAACCATCGGCGCTGATCATCATCTCTCCTTCGGTTCTGACATTGGCTCCGATTACCTCGATTGTACCTTCTATCGAGGGATCTGGGTGCCGAGGCTCTCTCGTCGGCTCTGAGGGGGGGAGTGGCATCGGACCCTTGTCCGACCCCATTCTCCCCCTTGGAGCTTCAGCGCAGGGGAGCTCGGCTCCAACATCGGCCTCGGAGCCGTCACCATCTATGCGGATAAAGACTCCTGTTTCTTCAGAGCTGGAGCTTTCTCTGCCTAGAGGTCGGGATGTCTTCGAGGTCATGCGGAGTGTGCTGTCCCCCGAAACAGCTCTACTGCCAGCTCCATCGGCTCCTCCCCCTGTGGTGTCTGTTCCAACCTCTACTCCTCCTCCTCCAGACCCCAAGCGTAGGGAACCTATGCCCCAGGACATCCCATTGGGTGATCCCTCTTCTTCCAAAGCCTCCCCTGATCACTTGGAGGAGCCTCCCCGGAAGAAAAAGTGCAAGAGGAAGCACATAGACTCCCCTGAGTCTGTCACTTCAGATACAGACATGGATGAATCTGAAGGGTCCCCAAGGTCTCCCTCTCAAGATGTTTCCTTTTCGGACATCCTTGAAATGCTTAGACAGAGGAGAGACTGGACTTCCCTAGCCCCTACTGAGGATGAGTCTGTATACCTGGACATATTCAGTTCCCGACCTTCCACCTCTTGGGTATCTCCTCCTTTCGATCCACTCATGTCTGTAGTGGCTCGAAAGGCTTGGTCAGCTCCAGATTCTGTGGAACCTAGTCCGAGGAGACCAAACAAATTTATTACAGCCCCCCAGGACAAGCAATTCCTCTCCAAAAGTGTGTCTGTTGATGCCATGGTGGTAGCAGCAGCCACCAAGAAAGAGTTAGCAGAAACATGTTCATCTGTTCATCCTCTGAACAAAGAGTCTCGGATGATGGACAGATATGGAAAGTGAATGTTTGCTTCAGCGACCTTTTCAATGAGGTCTCTGAATTATATATGTCATTTTACACGTCTTCAAAGGGATCTCCTGAAAGAGCTTGGAGATACCCTTCAAGATCCTACAGCTGAGGGAGCACCAGCCAAAGTAGCTTCTCAGCTTGCGACTCTTAATTCCATAGTCAACTCCTCCATGAAGCTGATTTCCTATGCAACCGATGGAGCGAGCAGAGCCACAGGGACAGGTGTTGCTCTCAGGAGACATGCTTGGATGCAGCTGTGTCAGTTTGCGGAACCCTTTCGAGCATCCTTCACCAGTACTCCCTTTGATGGCTCCTTTCTCTTTGGACCTCAGGTGAAAGACACGTTGACCAGGTGTGAGCAAGAAGGCAAGACTCTCTCTTCCGTGGGAGTCTGTTTTTCCCAGGATGCAAAAAACTCCCTTACTAGCCTCAGTAAGAAACTGAGATGCCTCATAAAATCCTCCAAAGCTAGTTATGAAAATAAAATTGCCAAAGATTCCAAAGACAACTACAAAGCATTCTATAACTATGTCAAGAATCTAAATGGCAATGCTCAGATCTGCTCTGAGCTAAAACAGAATGGCATTAAATATACTGATCTGAAGGATATTGCCAATATCCTGGCAGATCGATTCAGTGCCAACTTCACCCCGATCTCACCCCTAAATGGCCCATCTCAATGCCGGAAGATTGCCAAATTCCAGTAATAATGGCCACACAGGTACAAAACGCACTCTCTAAAGCCAAGAATACAGCATCCATGGGACCAGCTGACATCCCGGGCTGTGTACTACATGAACTACAATATGAACTGGCACCTCACCTAAGTGTCATGTTTAATCATAGCCTCACCTCAGGTTTCGTGCCCACTGAGTGGCGCAGAGCTACAGTTATCCCAATCCACAAGGGGGGATCCAACTTGGATCCCGGAAACTACCGTCCCATCAGTCTGACAAGCCTTATCTGCAAGGCCATGGAGCATATTATCAAGGAACTCATAAACAAAGACATTGGCAACCTTCAAACACTGGACCCCACCCAGTTTGGGTTTGTGAAGGGCCGATCTTGTCTCCTGAACCTGATTGACTTCTTTGAATCAGTCTCCAGAGCCATGGACAAGGGTAAGGTGGTCCACACAGCCTATCTAGACCTTGCCAAGGCCTTTGACACCATCCCCCACTCTGGAATCATAGATAAACTTACTAAGTTGGGCATTAATCCCTATGTCACCCAATGGGTTGCTAAATGGCTTACTGACAGAACCCACATTGTAAAAGTAGCCGACTCCAAATCCAGCTCCAGACAAGTGACAAGTGGAGTACCTCAGAGTTCAGTCCTGGGGCCGCTCTTGTTTGGCATCTACTTCTCTGAAGTACAGGTCAACACTAAGGGACTCTGGCTAACAAAGTTTGCAGATGACTGCAAACAGGGAGCCATTATTGAATCCCCAAATGATGTGGATACTCTACAAAAGGGCCTTACAGAAACAGATGCTTGGTGCCAGAGCCATGGGCTCAAGCTCAATGCCAAGAAATGTATTGATGTTATGTGATCCTATCTCGCCTACATTCAATACTGATGGGCTCGGAGCCGATCCCTCGGCTCCGACTCGGCACGCTATGCTATAGAGCGAGGCCTCTTATTGGCTGAGCTATTTCTTATCCCAGGATGCACCACCACTAATCCCCCAGATCTCGTTTGCCGCTTACAAGCTAGGACGTGGTCTCAAACTTGGCTGGGCTAAGTACTGTTTTATTCAGACTTTTCCTGTCAGGAAATTTGCTTATTTGAACCCAAAAGCTGTTTTAACAGCTATTGTTGTGGTACGAGTGTGTTTTAAGAAAATCTGTTGAGAAAATTGTGTTTTTTCGTTAAGGGAAGGTTTCCCATTTAAGTTAGAGGGGCCTTCCCCTATTTCTATTACTATCTAGCGTTTTTTTTTTTTGTGTCAAGTACCTGCTTAAGTTAGAGGGTCTTGACCCTCCTTTTTCTGTGTTTGTATGACTAGTTGGTGAATAGTTTTTTGTCAAAAAAAAAAAAAAAACTTACTTAGTTTTCTGTGTATTAATCTTGTTTCTTAGGGTTTGTCAGCATGTCTAAAGAGCATAGACCCTCTGGGTTTAAAAAGTGCATGAGGTGTGGTTATAAAATGTCCATAATGGACGACCACTCCTCGTGCGTTTATTGTTTAGGCGCCAAGCACCTACAAGAGTCCTGTAGCGTGTGTCACGCCTTTTCATCGAGAGTCCTCCAGGAGAGGAAGAATAAATTCATTTTAAAAGGTTTAATTAAGCCATCCTTCGAGGAGGCTTTATCTTCCTCTTCCTCTCCTATGAAAAAGAAAAAAGCGTTGGCTCCGACCAGTCTGTCGGAACCAACTGCCAAAAAACCTAGGCAGGCTTCTCCATCGGCTCCACGGACTACGGAGCCGAGGGCGGAACGGTCTGCCTCGATGCCTCCAGTCTCGACCCCTCTGGTTTCGGAGCCGAGGACTGGGGCATCGAGAGGCAGGTCACCTTCATCGGCTCCACTGATTTTGGAGCCGATGAGGGTTGCTGACTCAGACTCTTCCCCTTCGGCGCCGAAGTCCTCATCGGCACAGAGGGAAATTGTTTTGAGATCTCCCTCGGAGCCGATAGTAATCGGATCCATTCGGAGCCGGTCCCCTAGTCCTATGGAGCCGATGGAGAAATCGGTTCGGACCCAATTGGTGTCATCTAGATCCTCCAAGATGTCTGATTCGGACATCGACAGGGTGCTCCTAATACTTTTCCAGTCTCCGGTGTTTCAAAAGTTAGTTTCGGCTCCAGCCCATTCGGCTTCGGAGCCGATGGTCCACCCTGCTACTATAGTTCCTCCTCCAACAGCCTCGGCACCATTGGAGCCGGTGCTGGTGGAACTGATGGAGGTTTTTGGGTTGGGCCTGACCCTTACTCCAACTCCGGCTCTTGAGTCGGAGTTCGGTACGTGGGCTTCTTCTGTCGGCCCCGGGGGGGATGCTTCGGGACTGATGTTTTCGGTCCCAAGCCTTCCTCTCGGTGCATCGGCTGCGGGAGTGCCATCTACCGTTGTGGCCACGGAGGTGGGACCTTCCCAGGATTCTGGTGGTCCCAGCTTCAGGGCTATGAGGAGTGCGCTAGCCAAATCTTCTTTGGCTACCTCCACGGTCTCCCCAGCTCCTTCCCTGCATACCGAGACTGGGTCTTTGGCAGTCCCCCTGTCCTTAGACAGTGGAGCCCCGGGGCCTGAGGTTACCCCCACTGGGGTTTTCCCCCCTCCTGGAGGTCCCTCTGAAGCTTCTTCGGAGGAACCCCCCAGGAAAAGATTGTGCAAGAGGAAGCACGTTGACTCCCCTGATGAGTCTCTTACATCAGACACTGATCTCGATGATGCAGAGGGGTCCCCTAAGTCGTCCTCAGATGATGTCTCCTTTGCAGACATCCTGGAAGCCCTTAAACAATGAGGCAGCTGGCAATCCAAACCCCCTTCTGCTGATGAATCGGTGTTCCTTAAGGCCTTCGGGGCTCAGCCCTCCGCCTCCTGGGTGTATCTGCCCTTCGACGAGCTCTTGGACTTGATCTGTCGAAGGGCGTGGGAACACCCAGACTCCTAATAAGTTCCTGTCAGCACCCCCGGAAAAAGAGTTTCTGACGAAAGGTGTGGCTGTAGATGCTTTGGTGGTGGCATCTGCTACCCAGCAAGATGTAGCAGAGGCTTCGACGTCCATCCATCCTCCTAATAAGGAGTCTAGGAGCATGGATCGGTACGGTAAGCACACCCTAAGTTCAGCGGCCTTTACATTAAGGTCCTTGAACTATCTCACGCACTTTACCAGATTTCAGAGGGATCTGATTAAAGAACTTTCCGATACTCTCTTGGGTAACCTGCCTGAGGAGCTGGCCCAGACGGTTGGCTCTCAGCTGGCTACGCTGTCGTCCATATCAAACTCGTCCATGAGGCTCATTTCTTATGCGGCCGAAGGGGCGAGTAGAGCGGCAGGTACAGGCATTGCTCTACGGAGACAAGCCTGGCTCCGCCTGTGTCATTTTGCGGAGGCCTTTAAGTCTTCCTTTGCCAATGCCCCCTTTGATGGGTCCTCCTTGTTTGGACCCAAGGTAAAGGACACACTGACCCGCTGCGAGCAAGAAGGTAAGACTTTGACTGCCGTAGGGGCATGATTTTCCACTCCCTTTCGGCCTTACCCCAAGGCTAAAAGAGGAGGGAAAATGTGGTTCCGTAGATCTCAGAAGTCTTACCCCTCACAGCAGGACGATTCCCCTTCCAGAGGCAGGGGAGGGGGAAATTCTTCTGGAAGACCCCGTCCCAGAGGCGGCAGAGGCCCTCGCAACACTGGAGACCGCGAGTCCTTTCGTGGCTCTTCAGCCTTTCACAGTCCCTGAGTGATTGCCCAACTGTGCAGCTCCGGAGCCAGTTGGGGGCCATTTTTCGAGGCATCTAAAAGCCTGGGAAGGTATCACTCAGGACCGATGGGTGCTTCGAATTATCGCCGGAGGTTACTCCATCCCTTTCTCTCACTCTCCACCTCAGTCCAAAAAAATCCCGGACCCGCCACCCAGTCAGCGGGAAACTGCAGCCTCAGAAGTTTCAAAACTGCTGCAAAAAGGAGTCATCCAACCGGTCCCCGCAGACCAGATCGGATTAGGGACTTACTCAAGATTCTTTTTGGTGCCAAAAAAGACCGGGGACTTGAGGCCCATTTTGGATCTCAGCATTCTAAACCGTTCAGTCAAAAAGTCCAAGTTCCGAATGGTCACCCTACAAACCATTCTCCCATTGCTGGAGAAAGGTGTTTGGATGTGCTCCATAGATCTCAAGGACGCTTATTACCATATCATGGTACATCAAGCGTCCAGGAGACATCTGCGCTTCAGCCTAGGAGGCAGTCATTTTCAGTTCCGCGCGCTGCCCTTTGGTCTCACCACAGCCCCCAGGGTGTTCACCAAATGTTTGGCGGTAGTGACTGCTCACCTGAGAAGTCTAGGATTCCAGGTGTTTCCGTATCTAGATGACTGGCTCCTAACTGCCACCTCCAAGCATCTACTGTTGCGGAGCCTACAAGCCATGATATCACTGGGCAATTCCCTTGGAATCACCTTCAATTGGCCAAAGTCTGTGTTGCTGCCATCTCAACACATTAGATTCATTGGAGTAGAGATAGACTCAAACCGAATGCGGGTCTATCTACCTACAGACAGGATACAAACCATGCAGGCTCAAGTTCGAGCCTTACTTCCCAGATCCAAAGCCCCAGCCAGAATGGTACTGCAGCTATTGGGATCCATGTCCGCCACGGTTCTTCTAGTTCCCCTTGCAAGATTGCACATGAGAATTCTCCAGTGGCTTCTTTCAGCTCAGTGGTCCTTTCAGGAACTCCTTCTCAGTCACCTCATATGGATCACAGAAACCTGCAAACGGGACCTTCGCTGGTGGCTGGTGCCCTCCAATCTGGATCAGGGACGACCCTTTGTTCCACCTCCTCCTGTGGCCACTTTGACCACGGACGCCTCCCAGATGGGGTGGGGGGGGGGGCATTCCCTGGGCAGGTCAGTCCAAGGCAAATGGCACCCAGAGGAGACCCTACTTCATATCAACATCCTAGAAATGAGGGCGGTGCTTCTGTCCCTTCAAGCCCTTCACGATTTCCTCCCTCAGGGCGTAATTGCCGTTCACTCCGACAACATGTCAGTGGTCTGGTACCTGAACAAACAGGGAGGGACCAGATCCTATCCCCTGTGCAGAGAGGCCATGAGAGTTTGGGAATGGGCAGTGTCGACCAAACGCTTTCTAGTGGCTACTCATATCCCGGGCAAGTCCAATGTGATAGCCGACAGACTGAGCAGAACTATCCTCTCTCCACACGAATGGTCTCTGAACATTACAGTTGCAAATCAGATTTTCAGCAAATGGGGAGTTCCGTATTGCGACCTCTTTGCGACTCCACTGAATGCGAAGTGCAAAAAGTTCTTCTCCCTCACCCCGGCTCCGGGGAAGAGCCCTATGGACGCACTAGCCCGTCCGTGGCCCACCGGCTTGCTTTACGCCTTTCCCCCAGTTCCTCTCCTTCCCAGGGTGATCCAAAAGGCATCTCTCTTGAGGAGCAAAATGATCTTAGTTGCTCCTTACTGGCCTTGTCAAGTATGGTTCCCCTATCTTCAGAAATATGCTCTGGAAGGTCCATGGTTCCTGGATCAGATCCCAGACCTATTGGTTCATCAGTCGGGACTATTCCACCAGTCCCTACACACCTTAAAATTGACAGCTTGGCTCCTCCACTTCCGACTATAGTCAGGAGTCATACCTTGGATCCAGAAGTTGTACACATTTTATCTTCGGCCCACAAGTCTGCTACAAAGAAATTGTATTCTAGCAAATGGAAAAGATTTGCTATTTGGGCTCAACTCCGGGGTCTGGACCCCATCACCATTCCTGTATCAGAAGTACTGAAATTTCTAACTTCTCTTTTCAATCAAGGCTCTTCAGTCTCTACCATCAAGGTTCAATTGGCAGCTATTTCCAATTTTCACGAATCTATAAACCCACCTTTAATGAGCAACAGATTGTGTAAGACCTTCTTGAAAGGTGCTGCGCTTTTAAGACCTCCGATTTCTCATCCTGCTCCTCCATGGGATCTCGATGTGGTGTTACGTGCCTTAACTTCCTCCCCCTTCGAACCGGCAGCGACATGTGATTTAAAATTTCTATCGTGGAAAACTGCCTTTCTGGTGGCGATTACTTCTGCCAGAAGGGTTTCAGAGCTTCAAGCTTTGTCTGTAAAACCTCCGTACTTGGTTTTTCACAAAGACAGAGTATCTCTCAGGCCAAATGCATCCTTTGTCCCTAAAGTTTGTTCCAGTTTCTGCCTACAACAGTCATTAGAACTTCCAGTCTTCTTTCTGAAGTATTCTAACAGAGCGGAATTCATATTCCACACATTAGATGTCCACAGGCAGTTGCGTTTTTATTTAGATAGGACCAAACAAACAAGGAAAACAGATCAGTTGTTTATATCCTTTGCGGACAATAAATTGGGCAAAGCCGTCACAAAGGTCACTATTGCCAAATGGATCAGGGACTGTATTACTCAAGCTTATTCTTATTCTAATAAAGAGCTTACCACCTCTGTCAAAGCTCATTCTACAAGAGCTATGGCTACTTCGATAGCATTTCATTCTAAGCTTGCCATTAGTGACATTTGTGCTGTGGCTACATGGTCTTCCCCGCACACTTTCATTTCCCACTACAAATTGGATGTGGCATCTAGAGGACAAGCTTCATTTGGTTCCACAGTGCTCAGGAGTGTTTTCCAATGAGCCACCCAGGATTTAGGTGCTAGGGATGCTGTCCCATCAGTATTGAATGTAGGCGAGATAGGATCACATAACATCTTTTAGTTATGTACTTACCATAACTTTAGATGTTTGGGATCCATCTACATTCCAATAACTCCACCTCCTTCCCCTTCCTTGGAGATCAGAGGATATCAGAAGGTCCGAATCCTGTTGTTTCATCTTGAAACATCTAACAATGTTATATAAACAAGTTGTGCATGTGTGCATGAATGCGGACAAACAAGATCTGGGGATTAGTGGTGGTGCATCCTGGGATAAGAAATAGCTCAGCCAATAAGAGGCCTCGCTCTATAGCATAGCGTGCGAGTGAGCCGAGGATCGGCTCCGAGCCCATCAGTATTGAATGTAGGCGAGATGGATCCCAAACATCTAAAGTTATGGTAAGTACATAACTAAAAGTTATCCCCTTTGGGAAAAAACATGTATCCATGAATTACCATATAGGTGGCAGTACACTAAACACAGAAAGTGTGATAAGAGACTTAGGGACACAGGTGGACAGTGGTCTCACCTTCGATAACCACATCACCACAACAGTCAGGAAATCCTTCTATGTGGCACACCTCATCACGAAGGGATTTTCATCCAGAAAAAAGGAGGTCATTGTCCCACTGTACTCATGTCTCATTAGACCCATTATAGAATACAACACTCCATTTGGTATGTACCTCTCAAGACATCTGCAACAACTGGAAAGGCCTCAGAAATACCTCACTAAAAGAATCACAGGCCTAAAGCAGATGCCCTAAGCTGACCGCCTTAAAAAACTCCAGCTGTACTCTGTCGCATATCGTCTGCTCAGAGGCGATCTCTGCTTAACATACAAGGCCATGTCAAACCCAGAGCTGTTGGACATGCTACACTTAAAGAAATCCCAATCTCTCAGAGCTACATGCTCCAGGGATCTAAACCTTGTCATCACAATAAACAAAACATGCTGGAGGGATTGGTTCCTGACCCAGAGACTCCCCAGACTCTGGAATAGGTTGCCCATACATGTCAAGCAGAGTGCCTCTTTGGACCTCTTCAAGAGGAACCTTGACGATTGGATGGGAGAAAGGAAATTCACCCCAGGGATCACGTCAGTCGCCCTGCTAGACAGGGGTCCAGGAAAGTAAATAATGTGGGAAGAAATAGCCAGGGAATTGTTATGGCTAGGCTTGTATAGTCCCTAGGGCTGATAGCCTAGTACCAACCTATGAACCTTCCAGACCTTATCCCAAGGGTCAGAAGAGCAGAAAGATGTGGTTCCGAAAATCCCAGGGACCCTAGCCTGACACACGTGGTGATTTTTCCCCCAGGGGCAGAGGGGGGAAACAACAATAACAGATGCCGCCCACATGGCAGAGGGGGACCGCAAAACCAGGGTGACAGAGAAACCTTTTCTGCCAAACCCTCCCAGCATCCCTGAAGGGTTGCCTGACTGATCAGCTCTGGAGGCAGTCAGGGGAAGACTTTCGCTGTACCCAAAAGCCTGGCAAAATATAACAAGAGAGTTGGGTACTATCCATCATATCCGGAGGTTACAAAATTCCCTTCCATCAATTCCCCATAGAATCAAAAAAGCCCATCCCAGATGTCCCACCCAATCTAAGGGATCAAGCAGTCACAGAAGTTTCAAGACTGCTAGAAAAAAGAGCCATTCAAGAAGTCTCCGCAGACCAACTAGGATCCGGAACTTACTCAAGATTCTTTTTAGTACCAAAAAAGACGGGGGACTGGAGACCAGTACTGGATCTCAGCAGATTGAACAAATCTGTACAAAAAGACGGGGGACTGGAGACCAGTACTGGATCTCAGCAGATTGAACAAATCTGTACAAAAAGAAAAGTTCCAGATGGTGACACTGCAGTCCATCTTCCCTTTTCTGGGTCAGGACAATTGGATGTGCTCGATAGATCTTCAGGACACGTACTACCATATCAAGATGGACAGACGCTCCAGGAGATTTCTTCACTTCTGGGTAGGGGCAGTCATTACCAGTTTAGAGCTCTGCCCTTTGGTCTCACCTCAGCCCCCAAGGTGTTCACCAAGTGTATGGCAGTAGTCACGGCTCACCTGAGGCATCAAGGATTCCAAGTGTTTCCCTATCTAGACGACTGGCTCCTGACTGCTACCACCAGGCATCAACTCTTAGAGGCACGGGATTATACAATCACATCATGCACTCAACTAGGCATTACAGTAAATTTTGAAAAATATGCCTTGTTGCCCTGTCAGTCTATCACATACATAGGAGCAGAATTAAACACAAAAGAAATGTTTGCAAGATTACCATAGGAAAGAGTTTCCACTATTCATCAACAAGTGTTAATTCTAATGCAGAGCAAAAGGGTTCAAGTCAGACATGTCCTCCAAGCTCTAGGCTCCATGGCAACTACCATTCTTCTTGTCCCATTAGCGCATTTACACATGAGAATCTTTCAGTGGCTTCTTTTCATGCAATGGTCTTTCCAGGAATTACCCATGTCTCACATGATCCTGATCACAGAAACATGCAAAAGACACATTTCTTGTTGGATGGTCTCCCTCACTAGTAATTCAGGGCAGACCCTTCATACAACCCCCTCCGGTAGCCACAGTGACCACAGACGGCTCCCTGATAGGGTGGGGGGGGGGCATTATCTAGGCAGGACAGTCCAAGGCACTTGGCAACCTCACGAGTACCATCTGCATATCAATGTCCTAGAAATGAGAGCGGTTCTCCTACCGTTGCAAGCCCTTCAAGACTCTCTTCCTTCCGGGACCATTGCAGTCCAAACGGACAACATGTCAGTGGTGTGGTACATCAACAAACAGGGCGGGACCAGGTCTTACCCCTTGTGTCGAGAAGCACTCAGACTGTGGCAATGGGTGATTTCCTCCCAACGTTTTCTTATAGCAACGCATATCTCTGGGAAATCCAACGTCATAGCGGACAGGCTCAGCAGAGCTATCCTCATGCCTCACAAGTGGTCTCTGAATCAGGAAGTTGCGGATCTTATCTTCCACAAATGGGGACTGCCTTGCTGCGACCTATTTGCCACTACTCTCAACAACAAATGCAGCAGCTACTTCTCCCTACTTCCTCTTCCAGGTCATATACCCAGAGATGCTCTAGTCCACTATTGGCCTCAGAGACTCCTTTACGCTTTTCCCCCTTTTCCCCTAATTCCAAGACTCATACAGAAAGCAAAATCATTGGGTTGCAAAATGATCCTCATTGCCCCATATTGGCCTTGACAAATATGGCTCCCGTTCCTACACTTCCACCTTCTGGATCAGCCGTGGATTCAGGACCCAGTTCCAGATCAGGCAGGTTGCACCAATCCCTTCAAACTCTCCAGCTCACAGCTTGGTTACTCCACTTCCAATCTTAGCCAGGCTTTCCAATATCTCCCCAGCAGTCCATGATGTTATTGTTTCCTCACATAAGTCTACTACTAGGAAAACGTATGCTAGTAAATGGAAACGGTTTTCTTACTGGGCATAATCTAGAAATTTGGATCCTTTCTCAGCCCCAGTCCATGAAATTCTTGAATTTTTAGCACAGCTTTTTCAGTCTGGCGTGGCTTCCGCTACCATTAGAGTACAACTAGCTGCCATTTCTAATTTTCATATCGGTATGTTTAATTCTAGCATAATGTCTCATAAGCTCTGCAAGGCCTTTATGAAAGGAATATCTCTTCTTAGACCCCCAGTTAGAGATCGCCCCCCTCATTGGGATCTTAATTTACTTTTAGCTTTCTTAATTTTGCCTCCCTTTGAACCGGCAGCATCATGCTCTTTAAAATTTCTTTCTTGGAAGACACTTTTTCTGGTTGCTATCACTTCAGCTAGATGTGTCTCAGAACTTCAAGCACTATGTGTTCGTCCTCTTTACCTGGTGTTTCACAAGGACAGAGTTTCTCTGAGGACCAATAGCAACCACCAGACACCAAGAAACAGCAAATTACAACCAGATAGTGATCCAAAGGTTTTATTGTAACAAGTTCTTTTCCTCTGACGTCTCAACCATAGCCTTCAAGGAGTAAAGAACCACAAAAGCACATACATTTTATATAAAGCTAACAAGCAATAATTGAATAATTAATTATCCACGTAGAAAGTTTGTAAAAGTTTATAGCCAATGCAATAAAACAATAGAACAATTAAATTAATACTCTTCAGTTCAGTTCCTCATGTAACCCATGAGGGTATAAAGTGCCAAACTTTAAAATATAAACAGCCTCTTTAAATAATAACTGTTTTTTAAAATTATTTACATCAAAATGAGATACATTAATTTTCTCTAGCACCGTTCCTTTTAACCCCTCATTGCTGCCCTGATGACATTTTTTAAAGTGCTTTGCAGCAGAACTTTCTTCTTTCCTATTACTGATATCTCTTGCATGTTCCGTCAGTCTAACTTTAAATGCCCTCTTTGTCTCTCCAATATAAAATTGGTTACAAGGGCAACTGAGGGCGTAAATAACACCCTCAGAATTGCAGGTAAAATTATCCCAAGTATTAAAAAATATATTATTAATTTGTGGAAAACTCTTAACCACAAACTTACATGCCTTACTCCTACCACGTGTTCTCTGAGGACCAATCCATCCTTTATTCCTAAAGTCTGCTCAGAGAGCAATTTAAATCAATCTGTAGATCTCCCAGTTTTCTTTCCTAATCACAGCAACAAGGCAGAATACAAGGTCCACCAATTGGATATACACAGATAATTGGGTTTTTACCTCCATAGAACTAAGGAGCTAAGAAAGTCAGACCAGTTATTTCTTTCTTATGCTTTCAACAAACAAGGCCTTCCAGTTTCTAAAGTGACCTTATCCAGATGGTTATCTGATACTATTGCCTTTACATATCAGTTACGAAATAAAGAACTACCAGCTAAACCAAAAGGTCATTCCACTAGAGCATTAGCCTCCTCTGTAGCTTTTCAGTCTAGGTTGCCCATAGACTCAATCTGTGCAGCTGCCACTTGGGCAAACCCCCACACTTTTATCTCTCATTACAAGGTAGATATGGTCTCCCAGAGCAGAGATTCCTTTGGTTCTACTGTTCTGAAGAGTCTGTTCCAATGAGCCACCTGGGATTTTAGGTGCTAGGGACGCTGTCCCAAACAGCAAGAATGAAGGCGAGATGGACAACTTAACATAAAGAAGTTATGTACCTACCATAACGTTCCATGTTAGTTGTCTTCATCTCTCCTTCTTTCTTGCATCCCTCCCTCCTTCCCCCTTCCTAGAGGATTGTGAGGAGTTCCCTTTTGTTTTCACTGGCTGAGCATCTTTTATTACTTCACATGCCAGGTAATTTATAACCCTTTCCTTGTTTAGGTGTATTGGATAACCAGTTTTTAGGAACTGGTTACTCTACTTATGTCTAGTGTGCGCTATCACAAACGAGATCTGGGTAGCTGATGCTGGGTATGCTGGGATAAGGGGTAGCCTTGAGCCAGTAAACAGCTTTCAAGCTATAGAAGACGGCCGAGTGGGAGCCGAGGATCAGCTCCCAACCCAAACAGCAAGAAGGAAGGCGAGATAAAGACAGCTAACATGGAACGTTATGGTAGGTACTTAACTTCTTTTTTCATTTCTTCCATAAAATCATTCTTATTACAGTCTCCATTTGCCTACTGTGTGACTCTGAGCAAGTTACTTAACAAGATAGCTTTCCCAGCTTTTCGCTTAAAATGCGCCTCAGCCATGTTGGACAACCCTGTTAGAAAAACATATTAAAAAAAAAGAAAAAAATCTTTAGACTGCAGTACTACACAGCATACTTAAACACTGTTTTTCCTTGTCTGCTTCTAAAACCTGAAACCTTTTATAGCAATAGATGATATCTGTTATGTAAAAAGCCCCAGGAGGACCTTGCTGGACATTTGTTGGGGCCGCTGTATCATGCAGCATTAGGCTGATTGACTTCCCAGCTGTTTTTAGAGCCTTCTCCTGCTTTGTTCTGGGCCTCATCTTTTGAATCAGTAGCACCTTTACATTGCTGGAAAGCAAACTACTTGTACAGCCATTTTGTTTTGTTTTCTTTTTATCTAACCCATGTTATACACTAAAGTGGCTTAGTGATTAGGCTATTTAGTTCACAGCTACTGTGTACAAGGTTTAGTCCTAACTTCCGGTAATTGTTTATATAGAATTTCCTTACTCTCCCTTTCTCTGCCATGGGATTTCTCTGGGTACTCCACTTTCCTTCCAAAATATGTGCTGTTTGATTTGCTACTTAGCCTGTTTATATTGCATTTACTCTTGTCCTTATGACTTGTGCTGTGGCTGCTGAAAAAGAGTCAGAATGGGCCAATCACCGACTTGCTTAATAGATTAATAGATTCCGCTTATATTTCTTTTATAATTTCACATTGGTATATCCTTAACTTTTCAATATCCTTACATTTTGTACATTGTTTATTACCTCGTATATGAGTAGGCATCTTTTTTTTCTGTGAGTAAACTTTGCATATAGAAACATACATTTTTTTCCCTGAAAATGATTGTTTACTGTACTTTGTATACCTACCCTAGCAGCATGTTCTGTTCTTTCATGTTTCTGTGAATCCCACCTAGTTTGTGGCAAACCATCCTTTTATCTGTGTGCTTAAAAATGTTTTGTAGGCTTGTATAAATGTATTTGTTTCTCTTGTTTGGCTGACTTTGGTGCTTGTTAGACAGATGTCAGCAGATAATAGTATTAGAAAACCATTGTGAAGGTTTCCACAGTTCCTTTTTCGCAGTCTGTCTCTGCAGGCTACTATATGTAACTGCTGTCTACTACAACCGTGATTTATTTTTTGGATCTAGGGCTACCCATTCTAGGGATTTAAATATGGCCTGCGACTTAAATAGGACATTCTGGAAAGAGGGAGATTTATCTCCCAGCGACTTTGGAACAGGCTACCAATTCATGTGAAACAGAGCACCTCTGTGACACTGTTCAAGAGGAACCTGGATGAGTGGATGGGGCACCGTAAGGATAGCACCCACAACCATCCTGGACATGGGCAGTCATCACTAAATGCAATCTTGGATATTGACTAGTACCTCTACGGTATTACATTGGGTTGAAACAGGTAGGCTTAAAATGTCCTCCGGGTTGATAGCCTAGTAATAGCCTATGATCCTATATCATAATAACAAGTGCTGCCCACTGCTTTTGACTACTGATGAGTCTGACTTTGCTAGATAGCTCCACCAGTACGAAAAACACAAACTACTTGAAACAAAAATGGAAAGTCACTTAACCGGAGACTAATTAATAATTCATTAAAAGTAACCACTTTCGTTCAGAAACTAATACACAAACTTATTCAGACAACATACTGTTTAGTCACAATGATTTAAATAATCAGCTTTTCTATCACATGATCTACCTCTACAACAGATGTCACACTAACCTCTCCCCCTTCTTTTCTTACGTTAATACTATACTAAAACATCATTTCAACAAATCAAATTATATGAATATTTTCCTTTTCAGACAATACTAAAAACACAGATCATATTATTTCCTAACCATATATACTACTAAAATCATTTATTCAAATGTTAGCTGCATGATATCAGTTTTGTGGTTCAAGAAGCTTGATTACTTCATAACTTTAGATGGAGTTGATTTAGACTGTATGTGGATATCTAGTTATAATAATATGAACAACTAAGGTGCTGTATACAAACCTCTTTCTCTTAGGAAGAAAATGATGAGAAGTGATACAAAGTATTGTTTGGATGGTAAAAAAAATGGAATGAATTGTTGAATTGGACCCTGAATATACTGGATGTTAACCTGAGCATCTTGGCAGCAGGTGACATTAAGAGTAAGGTCATTGTTAAATCCTTACAGTATGCATGATTCAGACAGCTAGAACTGCAATGTCCAGCCAGTGAAGATCAGTACTTGTCAGGAGAAGAGACTTGTTAGTAAATGCAGCAGGCCAAGGCATGGAGGCTTTGGAGAACATTCACATAGCATGCACGCACACACACACACACACACACACACACACACACACACACACACACACACACACACACGCACACACACGTGCAAAGAGCTGCTGCTGTTTCCTCAAACATTTATTCCGAAATCCTGTAACCCTCCCAGTCACATTACTCATAACCTCAGACCACATGTACTCCTGGTGCTGTTTTTCATATGCCCTGTATGTGTAACCGTCCTGTCTTTACATCTAGAGCTAGTGAGTGGTGAGACTCTTACATACTTTAGAAAATCATCATGGATTCTTTATCATTGTGCCATATAAAATATAGTGCTGTCTGTCCTGATGCTTTCAGGTAATATTCTGGAAGATTCCATGTCTGATCCCCTATATACCGCTGTAGCTGATGAGTAAACTCACTGACAACTTCACTACAGTCTCTGACAGTTTCTTATTCGATCCATACACCTGCTCATTTTGGTATGAACACTTGCTCTGGTAGTTTTAATAAGTGTATGTGGTTTTGTCTGTACAGCTTCATGTTATTTTCCTACAGGTAAAAAGGTCATGATCTTGGGTGTTGAGAAGTAGCGGTTGTTTGAATATGTGCCTTCTGCCAAAACCTCTGAAGTAGCGTAATTCTGACATTTTTCATCCCTTTAATAATGACAACTTCTTTGCATATCTGCCACATAATTGTTTCAGTTGTCTTCACTGTAGACGTTCTGCTACTGGCAATTTGATTTCCAGTACAAATAGTGAACATGACATAGGTACCTTTATTTTGAACCTTTCCCTTATCAATAACTGATCTGTAAATTATAATATTGTGTACCAGTAATGCTGAGTAACAGTTCATTAAATATTTAGATATTCTTTACAACTTGAATTATACACTCAGCTTGTGCATTGGGCTGTGGATACCTTAGTTTTGATGTAACAAATTCATATTTGTAGTCTGTTGAAAAATTCTTCAACTCCTGGCATGTGAAGTGTTTTTGTTTAACATGACTTATTGTAGTATACCATGGGTTCTCAGTGTCAGTTTGTATCTCTAAAGAGCAGGTCATAAACACCCTCTCTAAGGCCAAAAGCACAGCATCTATGGGACCTGATAACTTCCCAGGTTACATTCTACATAGGCTCAAACAAAAATTAGCAACACCACTGGGTACTCTTTTCAATCATAGTCTAAGCTCTGGCTTCATCCCAGCTGAATGGAAAATGGCCACCGTTATTCTTTTGCACAAAGGTGGTGCTTCCACAGACCCCGGGAACTACAGACCTATTAACCCTGACTAGCCTTATCTGTAAGACCATGGAGCGAATCTTCATGGACCTTATCAACAAAAATATAGGTACAGTAGAGAGTCGATTATCCAAACTAATTGGGACTTAGGGTAATTCAGATAGTCAAACATATAATTGAACCAGATAAAAAAAACTTCTAAAATCTTATTTTTTTTCTGCATGCAGGAATACACTTTTCAACCATTCAGCTATTCCAATGGACAATAAAGAATGTATTTCACACACAAGCTGGCTACAAGCTCAAAAAACATGCTCAAGCAAATACGTATAATGTTTACATATTTAGACTTTATGATTTTTCCTACCCAAAAACTTTGGAAGGTTGGTTTTGATAATTGACAATGTTCTTTGTGTTTCACTGTTGCAGTCATCACACTTGGGTTACTTGCCTGCAGGTAGCCCTCAGTCAGCCCGAATATCAGAGTCTTAGTATTTCTGCGTCGGATGCTGTCGCTTCTTCCATGACATCAGGTCATCAGGGGTATAAAAACAGGCAGCCGATGCCATTACATTAGTCTTTCTTGCTGAGGAGGAGCCCGAAGCAAAAGCAGTTCACAAGTGCCGGTCGGCCGCTCCCTGAAATTTTCATTTTTCGAATTGATAATCCTGAAGTCTTCTAAAGCTAAGTACCCCGCTGAGGATCCTTTTTTCTTGCTCTAACCGATGTCAGAAAAAGTTAACAATTGTCTTGCCTGTGGAAAGCAAATACCTCACAGAGATTTTCATTCTTACTGCATCACCTGTTTAGGCCCAGACTACGACATCCCTCGCTGAATGTTTTGTGCCTTGTTTAACACCCGAACCATTCGTCGTCTGGCTATTTTTGTTGCTAAATTCTTTTGCTCTCATTCTCTGGTTTCCAAAATGGCTTCAGTAAGCCATCTGACTACCAATATTCCGAAAAAACGTAAGGATAAAGACAGAGACAGACCGCATAGGTCCAAAACGGCAGATGACACTTCCGTTAAACTAGTTGCCAGTCCACCGGTACTCAGTGAAGCACCTTTGCAGCCCCTGATTTCCACTTCTATGGATTTGCAGGCCTCTGCTGAGACCCATTCAGAGTCTGATATGCAGTGAGATGCTTCTTCGACTATGGAACCAGAGGATGTCTCTACCTTGGATGGTTCCGGAGCCTCTGTGCAGGCACCAGCTTCTGAGAGTGTTTTCCGACCTACTGATGTTCAAATCAAACCGACAACTTCTTTTTTAGCCAAAACTACAGAGTTTCTTAGGCCCAGTGTATGCACTATGCCTAGAAAACCAAAGTGCATGCTCAGGCTCCCATGCCACGCTAATTAAGGGAAGCCAGCCTTCTCCTGCTAAGAGACAAAGAATTCAGTAGCCTTCAGATTCTACAGACCAGGAATCCAATGACACTGTCCTTTCTGATTATTAGGACATTATCTTATCAGCCTATGAGGATTCAGATGCAGAGGAATCCATTCCCTCTGCCTCCCCTCCAGAGGATTTCTCTTTTGGTGACACCTTGCATACTTTAAGAGAGCATTTCCATTGGGAATGCCAAGACTATCCTCAGTCCAAAAAGAGACTCAGAGAATTTTTAGAGCTACCTCAGCACAGGCCTTTAGCTATGCCCCCTGTCCTGGATGTTGTGGATGATGTTTTCATGGAATCCAGTCTTACTCCAGACACCTTACCTCTGGCCCCTAGGAAACCTGACAGGTACTACCGAGTACCTGATTCCCACAAGTTTATTTTCAAGAATCTTACTGCTGATCCAGAGATCATTTCCCAGGGACCTAAAGGTATTAAGGCTACTACAGCCAAAAATCCTACCCCTTCGGACAGGGATTCCAGAGCTTTAGACAGATGGGGTAAGAATTGCAACTCTTGCTATCAGGGCATTGAATTGCCAGTTTCACATGCTGAAGTACCAACAACATATTATGGAACTCATTAAACAAAAAATGGTAATATTTCCAGATTGTGCAGAAAATATAGATTTGCAAGAGCTTATGCATTTTGCAGACCAAGTTAGTAAGCATACTTTGCAGTGTGGTTTTGATGCCGTATAAGCAGGGCTGCAGTCACTGGCTCTGTACTGAGAAGACATGCTTGGCTGAAGGAGCAGACCTTGCCAAATCATGTCAAATCCAAATTACTAGATGCTCCTTTAAATAAGGATGTTTTATTTGGCACCAAAGCAGAAGAAGTTCTTAAAAAGATGGAAGAAAAAGCTAAATCTATGCAAATTGTTAAAGAATTCTTACAAGTGCAACCACCTTATTTTACTAGGCATTGCCCTTCAAGACACTGGTCCTTTCCAACCCCCTCCAGGCCTTCCCAAACAAGATTCAGGGGAAACAGACCACCCAGACTACAGTCTCAGGGTATGCAGAGATCTAAGCAATGGAGTGCTCCCTCCCCTAAAACAGGGAGTGGTAAGCCACCTCCCTATGGAAAAATTTCACAATGACTTCTCAACTCTACTTCCCAACCCTGTCCAATTGCTTGTGCCCCTAGGAGGAAAACTTGCCCTTCATTCAAAAAACTGAATGTCCATCACTCAGGACCGATGGGTCCTCAACATTGTATCCCAGGGGTACAAGTTTTATTTCCATTCACTGCCAATCCCAAGCAGGTTTCCAGACCTTCCTCTATACCAGTGGGCAGAGGCTGAAAACCAAGTTCTTTCCCTGCTCAACATCAGAGCTATTCAGCCAGTTCCAGTAGAACAAAGGGATCAGGGTTTCTATGCCAGACTATTCCTGGTACCCATGAAAGAGGGCTCTTGGTGCCAAGTCCTAGATCTTTCAATTCTCAACACCTTCCTGGTGGTCCCAAAATCCAAGATGCTTACCCTGCAACAGCTTCTCCCTATGCTAGCCAGGGATGCCTGGTTAGTCACCCTAGACTTAAAAGAAGCTTATCTGCACATCCCCATCAGGGAATCATGCTGGAAATATCTACATTTCAGGACAGGATCTATGCATTATCACTTCTTCTGCACTTCCTTCTGGCTTATCTACTGCACCCAGGGTATTCACAAAATGCCTGGCTCCAGCCATTGCATACTACAAGCAGAGAAATATCCAGATTTACCTGTACTTGGACGACTGTCTGATTCAGGAGGACAGCCAGGAATTGCTGCTTCAGCACCTGGCATTTATAAAAAGCCTTCTCACTTCATTGGGGTACACCATCAATGAAAAGAATTCACAACTGATGCCCAGTCAAAAGATTGTATTCCTGGGAGCAAGCTTGGACACAACTCCCCAGATGGCATTTCTCACTTCAGAAAAACAGGTCTATCTGACAGACTACTTCAAACAAATGGCCACCAGAACCCAGCTAACTGCAAGAAAAATACTGAAAGCTGTAGGGTTCATGGCCTCATATATTCTGCTAATTCCATATGCAAGACTGCATATGAGGAAACTTCAATGATACTTAAAAAGTCTTTGGTGCCAACAGTCTCAGGACCTGAAAACAGTCATTCCTATCATACCTTGTCTGAAGGCAGAGTTCCTTTGTTGGACAGAAGCATGCAACCACAACAAGGGACTGCATTTTACTCTACCCCATGCTGCCCACACCCTGACCACAGACACACCAGACTATGCATGGGGGGCCCACATGGCTGGAAAATGCATTCAGGGCCACTGGAGCCCAAGCCAAATTCTCCTGCACATCAACCAAAAGGAGATATTAGCTGTACAGAATGCTCTGACAGCTTCCAGATACCTAATCCTTCCAGGACAACTGCTGATAAAAACAGACAACACCACAGTTATTTGGTACATAAACAAGCAGGGGGGAACCCATTCTTACCCACTCTGTAGGTTAGCCATGACCCTGTGGAGCACAGCTTTGGACAGCCAAGTCCATCTACAAGCTCAATTCCTGCCAGGCAAACAAAATTCATTGGCAGATGACTTAAGCAGAAATCTCCTAGACCCACACGAGTGGAAATTGGAGCTCGGCACCTTCAACCTTCTGATCCAGAGGTGGGGGACCCCAGAGGTGGATCTCTTTGCCTCTCCCCACAACAATCAGTTAAGCAAATTCTGCACCAAGAACCCTCACAGCAGGGCCTGGAAGGTGGATGCCCTATCATTTCGATGGGAAAACCTCTCAATCTATGCCTTTCCCCCTCTGCCCCTTCTCTCAAGAGTACTACTCAAGATAAAAGAAGACAGGTCAAGGACATTGCTGATTGCCCTGGACAGGCCACACCAGCACTGGTACCCACTCCTGCACAGCCTGACAACGGTGCCACCCTAGCACCTACACCAGACCCCTACCCTGCTGTCACAGCAAGAGGGACAGATTTTTCATCCACAATTGTAAACCCTAAATCTTGCAGCCTGGCTTATTTCTTGAAAACTCCACCAGTAACCCTAAGTAAACAGGTGCTGGACATCATTCTTGAAGCCAGAAGGCCTAATACTAGGAAATCCTATGAGGCAAAGTGGAAAAGATATTGTTCTTTGATTCAGTCTAAAGAAAAGGACACAGCAGTGCCCTCCTTACCTCTAATCCTGGATTACCTAGCAGAGCTACTCCACAGAGGCCTATCCTTCTACTCCTTTAAGATTCATGCCTCTGCCATTTTGGCTCATTTCAATACTGAGCCACCTCTGTTTTCTCACCCTCTCATCAAACAGTTCCTGAGAGGGGCTAACAACTTAAGGCCCCCAAGGAGAGCACCCACCCCTGCTTGGGATCTTAACTTTCTACTGGAAAGCTCACGCTTCCCCCTTTTGAACCTGCTGCTTCAGCAGAGTTAAAATTCCTCTCTTGGAAAATAGCCTTGCTTCTAGCCATCACTTCAACCTGAAGAGTTTCTGAACTACAGGCACTGATGGCTGTGGAACCCTTTATTATCTTCCATGCTGACAGGGTTTCCCTCAGGACTAACCTGTCCTTTATGCCTAAGGTGCTGTCCAGTGTGGCCTTAAACCAATCCATCCATTTGCCAACCTTCTTCCCTAACCCTCAGAATAAAGGGGAAAGGATCATGCACTCTTTGGACGTGCACAGACAGCTCAGGTTCTACCTTGGTAGGACTAAGCCTTTCAGAAAATTGGACCAGCTGCTAGTCAGCTTTGCAACAGGGGCAGAGGGCAAGACCATTTCTAAACAAACCCTGTCCAAATGGATAGTACACTGCATTCATTTCTGCTACAAGCACCATGGAAAACCAACCTCTCAGGTGATGTGAACACATTCCACTAGGGCTACTTCTACCTCTCCAGCATTTCTCAGGTGAGTCCCTACCAGGGACATTCTGGAAGCTGCATCATGGAGTTCTGTACATACCTTCACCAAGCATTACCATTTACCTATCTTTTCCAAATCCAGGGCTGGATTTGATACAGCAATCTTGCAGGTCCTTCTAGCCAGCCCTAACTCTTCTTGACTGCCTCCACCCTTCCTCAGCTTTGGGAATCAACCCAAGTGTGATGACTACAACAGTGAAACACGAAGAAATAGTACAGTTGTGTACATTTACCATAAATGTAGATGTTCGAGTGTATTCACTGTTGCAGTCCCGGTTTTCCTCCCACCAGCCCCCTGATTTTCTCTGTTTTTCTATCTCTCCTCTCTATGGCTATTCCTAATGGTATTGGTATTCACATTTTACTGGTGGTGGGTTCCACACTATATAATAGCTCCCTATTTGGGGGCTCCTGACATTTGGGGCAAGAAAAACTGATGTAATGGCATTTGCTGCCTGTTTTTATATCCCTGACGACCTGACATCATGGAAGAAGCAACAGCATCCGATGCAGAAATACTAAGACTCTGGTATTCGGGCCGACTGAGGGCTACCTGCAGGCAGATAACCCAAGTGTGATGACTGCAACAGTGAATACACTCGAACATCTACATTTATGGCAAGTGTACACAACTGTACTTTTCTGATAATCGACATTCGGATAATTGACTTTCTACTGTAATCTTCAGGCACTTGATGCTACTCAGTTTGGATTTGTCAAAAAGAGATCATGCCTTTTAAACCTGGTAGACTTCTTTGAGACAGTCACCAAGACACTAGATGAGGTGAAATCTGTGCATAAAGCCTACCTACACTTAGCCAAGGCTTTTGACACTATCTCACACTCAGGCATCATCAGCAAACTCACCCATCTAGGTATCAACCCTTATATTATTAGATGGGTCGCTAACTGGCTCATTTATAGAACCCATGTAGTCAAAATAGAGGAATCCATCTCCAACAGCAGATCTGTAACCAGTGGTGTTCCACAGGGATCTGTCCTGGGACCTCTACTGTTTGTAATATATTTCTTCAAAGGGCAAGCAAAAACTAAAGGTCTCTTGCTGACAAAGTTTGCTGATGACTGCAAACTGGGAGCGGTCATAAAATCTCTAAATGATGTCAACATCCTACAAAAGAGGGTCTTACATAAACAAATGATTGGTGCCAAAGTTATGGCCTTAAAACTCAATGCAAAAAACTGTATTATCATCCCTTTCTGTAAGTGCGATGTTCCTGCTAACTACCACATCAATAACAACACCCTAAGTATGCACTCAGTGGTGACAGACCTGTGCACACAGGTTGACAGTAACTTTATCTTTGATCACCATCTCTTCACAGTGGTAAGAAGGGCATTCTATATTCTTTATCTCATAAGTAAGGGGAATTGAATCCAGAAAAAAAGAAGTTATAACCTCCCTGTACTCTTCCCTCATCAGGCCAGTAATTGAGTACACCCCTTTTGGTATGTAGCTTTCCAAGCACATGCAGCAATTGGAGAGACCACAAAGGTTCCTCACAAGGAAAATTCAAGTTTTTCAGCATCTGTCCTATGTGGATTGTCTGAAATCACTGTCACTTTATTCAGTTTCATACAGACTACTCAGAGACGATCTATGCCTTGCATATAAGGCACTCTATGACCCTGCTTTATTGGAAATGCTGCATATCTGTAAGTCAAATGGTATACGTTACTCGCTTTAAAGACCTTAAAAAGGTGTGTGACATCAATAGAACCTACTGGAGGGACAGATTTGTCTCCCAGAGGTTACCACACCTTTGGAATGAACTCCCACTTCATGTCAAACAGAGCACCTCATTGACCCTCTTCAAACACAATCTGGACGATTGGATGGGTAACCATAAATTCTCCCAGGAGGTTCTACCTGTGTCCCTCTTGGACAGGGACAATTTGTGCTGATCATTGAAATAAGGGTAGAGCTTGGCTAGGCTTCTAAGGGCCCTAGGGCCATTAGCCTAGTAACTTCCTATGATCCTATGAGGATAAGTCACAGAAGTAGCTGTCATGTCTCTAAGTTGGATAAGTACACTTTGACATTCTCAGATGTTATTCATGGACCTTTGTAGGTTCATATATGATGGGAGTTGATGTAATGGTTAAGATATTTGCCTTACAGTCACAAAGTACAGGGTTTGATTCTGACCTTTGAAATGGACATTGGTTAAGCTTAAAATGGTCTGCAAGTGCAGTTAGCCTAGTACTTACCTATGCACATATCATTAAGCCAAGGAAAACATATCCAGCCTCCGCTGAAGGTGTTGAAGACAAAAAGAAAAAACTGCAAGAAACAGTTGTAATTTGTAGAATCAAGAGCCTGTACAAGGCTGAATTACGATTGGTTTTCATTCTATTGTTCCATTCGATGTATAGCATTCTATAACCTTGACTGCTATACAAGAGGTCTCATGGAGAATATGTGAGTGAAAGCTACATATGCAGGGATTCTGTGGAGTATACTCTGCTTAATATGGAGTTAATGTCATTCAGATTTTATGAAGAACAACATGAAAAATTCCCTATTTTATTCCTTTCTAATGACTGAATATAGCCTATGGTTGTGATTTGTCTGAAAATTTAAAGGATTTCTATATTCATTTTTATTTTTTCTGAGCAAGTAATCTGAAACAAACAATATTCTCAATATAAATGAAGGATGTTTCTACACAGCGAAATATTGTAGCTTATAGAAACACTGTATAAGGCTAAAATTGTGACTGGTTTTCGTCTCATTACCTGATAATAAACAGAATTTAGCCACATTATTTATCTTTGTTGTTATTTCCAAACTACAACCAAAATAGTGCTTTATTCGACAGCTATTATAAGCAATATGCAGCCAGTTTTGTATTCTCTATCGCTATGTAAATAATCCTATGGAGATTATGTGAGCAAAGTTGAGACCTTGCAGAATGCGCTGTATTCGCATTTGCATTCTGCTTAATAAGGAGCTAAAGCCCTCCACCATAGGATAGTGCTAATTAACTCCATAGTTATGACTACTATACAAGGGACTTTGTAAAGTATAAAATGTTAATTTAACTGTTTCTTGGTTCCTAAATTGTTTATTATATTGATGGGCACGATATAAACTATTATTGGGAGAATTCTGTTTCAATGGCTATCCTAAGCCAATGCTAAGACGAACCAAATGAGGAGCAAGAGAGATTATTGGTCTTTGAATATTGTTACCTGATTGGGCATATATCTGTTTTACTATCTCACCGATTTTATGAAAAATCTCCATTCTTGGCCGTCTAGATTTACCTTTGCTTAATGATTGAATACAGCTTACTACCGTGATGGATTTGTATTGAAAAACGCCAAGAGAATTTTGGTAACAGGAATGGCGATTGATTTTAAACTTCGCTATTAACTCATTAATGAGGTGCCAGTATGATTAGAGAGATTTTTTCTATATAACGTCCCTTTTGGACCAATGATGTGGACGAGTATGGCAGTGATCGGTGAAAAATTTCCATTCGACTGGTTGGCTATGAAAATGCTTAATGCAGTTCTTTTATTTAAATCTTGACTGAATGCCCCGTTTTTCACCCAATCAGTCTTTACTGTTATGGACCAATGACATGGAAGGTGCATTTAAGGAAGCAATAGTGTTTGGCGAGTATTTTCTTTTGCCGGATGGGTTTTGACGGAGGAATAATGAGGTGTAGTTTGATTACACAGTCAGTTTTCACTGTTGTGGACCTATGAGAGGGAAGACGCGATTAAGGAAGTAATAGTGATTGGCGAGTATCTTCTTTCGCCAGATTGGCCTCGATGAATAATGAAGTGTATTTTGGTTACTTTCTCTCCAATAAGGGACCAATATTATTGCTCCAGACATTGGTTAACAGCTTGATTGTGGAGTCGGAAGTGGACAACTGATTGGCTAGGATTTTCTTTTTAAATGGTAAAATCCGAGAATGCTTTACTATCTGAAGAAGGCTGAATAGCCGAAAGCGCTTATCGGAAGCTATTTTTCTTTTTATGTTTTATGTCAGTTTTGTTTTTATTAAATTCTTGCTTTTAATTTTTTTCATATGTCTTGGAGTATTGATTTCTAAGGACAGACTCTTTGAAGTGGAGAACAGCTGTGGTGGTGCTACGAAATTTTCTTGCAGTTTTATGCACGTATCATGGACTTTCAGCAGCATTTGTCTTCTCGTTTGATGGATAAACTTGATTTCATTATATTTAAACCAAAGACCTTGTATGCAGGATAGTTCCTGTATGAACAAATAATATGGCTTAGAATCCCCCTCAACTAAGGTGGATTGCAGTGATTACCCCAAGGGTAGAATGATAATGAGGTCTGTCTGCCTACCTAACTGTAAGATCATCTATAGTGGTAATTTCTGCCCATAATGCTTTATAGGCTAAAAGTGATCTATATCCGTTGACGTAATGTTTGTGTCGTCTTACACTTGTGGAATGGGTTTGGCATAAGTCTTAATTCTCAAAGCAATAAATAAAAGGTCTCTGGTTTCAAATTTTCTTGTGTTGCATGAAAATATCCACCGTAGCTCTCAATTTCTTTGCTCAAGAATGAGAGACAAAGCCAAAAGTAATGGAGCAAGGGGCAAAGGGCCAAAGTCAGGGAACATTTTTAAATATTACTTTGATTCACATAAAATGTTACTAGGACAAGTGTTAAATCTCATGCATTTTCTGAACGACAAATATTTATTTTTATTTATTTATTTCACATTTGTTTGCCAGGGTAGTCCGACTGGACAACAAGTGTCCATTTTCACTGGAGTCCTGGGGAGAAAACCTCCATAAGTTTATAGACAGAAGAAAATTTTACAAGAGAGACGTTACAGAGTAGTAGCATGCAGATTGTAGACTTTACAGCCGTTAGTAGACAATAAGAGGATATTCCCCCTTTTGGTTGAAAATACAAGTGTACAAAATATACAGTGAGAGTAGATAAGAACCTAGTAGAGCATTGCAAGATATTTCACAATTGAATAAGAGTATATAAATGTTTGTTTCCATATATATACATTCAAACAAATATACATGTAAGAGCATATACATGTATACACATACATACATACATACATACATGTATACATTCATATGCACACACGTACATACACTCATATATAGGTTATTTCTCACACATGGATAGGTATAGTTAGATGGTGGTGTTTATGTTGTCCAGGATAGATGGGGTGTAGAAACCGTGAGTGGACGAGGTTTTAGGTGGTCAATTACAATTGCATAGATGGTTGGTGAAGAGGTATGTTTTAAGGAGGCTTTTGAAGGATGGCGTGGAGTTTTGTAGTCTGAGGTCAGGGGGCAGGTTGTTCCATATTTTTGCTATTTCATGGGCAAATAGTGATTCCCTGGAGTTGTTTTTGCATGTGATTGTGTCGATTAATGCTTTGTTGGAGGACCAAAGTTGTCTATTTGAATTGTAGAAGTTCAGCATGCCAGTCAGGTCAGGGGTTTTCTCAGGATAGTACAGAATTAGATGAGCTAGGCTAAGTTGATGATAACGTAATAGGTTCAGAAATTCAAGCCAGTGCAAGGATTGTAGGGAAAGGCAGTGGTGGGATCATGATTTGGCATTTGTAGCGAATCTAGCAATTTTGTTGTAACAGATGGAAAGTTTATTAAGGTCAGTTTTGTAAAGATTAGTTAGAACTGGGGATGCATAAAGTAGAGTAGATAGGAGGTGGGCCCTGGCTATTGCAATTTGAGATTCGGTGGTTAGATAACTTTTACAGCGATGGCGGGAACCTAGCTTTTGTGGACTTTAGTTGTTGATGTGTGCTTTGTGAATTTGAGTTGCTGGTCAATGGTAACTCCTAGGAGTTTAGCCTCAGTGACGGGTGATTTGGGTTTTGTTGGTGGAGAGTATAGAGAAGGTAAGGTTGCTCATTCTAGTAAAGAGGAATAGCATTAGTTGTGTTTTCTTGGTATTTAGTATGAGTTGTGAGTTGTTAAGCCAGTTCTCTATTTCAGAGAAGGCTTCTTGGGCTTTTTGTTGGAGAAGTTGGATGTTGCGTGCAGAGCATATGAGAGTTGTGTTGTCAGCATACTGGACTTTGTCGGCTTTAGAGGTAGCTGAGTGGAATTGGTTTGTGAAGATTTTAAAAAGAAGGGGTCCTAGGATTGATCCTTGTGGCACGTCTAAGGAGGTTGGGAGTGGGGGGATAGAGAGTTTTGCCATTTGATGGATTGCTGGTGGTTATCTAAATAGCTTTTAAACCAGGGTATGGTGGGGTTGTTAAGGATGAGGTCAGAGAGATAAGACAGTAGTTTATTATGTGAGACTATCTCGAATGCCTTGGATAAATATAGGAAGGCAACTGAGACAAATTTACCTAGATTCCTGTGGGAGTTTATAGTATTGGTGAATTTGAGTAGGGCAGTGGTGGTGCTGTGGGATGGGCAAAATCCATGTTGGGATGAGGAGAGAAGATTGTTGGTGAGGGGACAGGAGAGGAATTGGTGATCAATACATCTTTCTAGGATCTTAGAGAGGGGAGAGAGAATTCCAATTGGTCGATAGTAGAAAGGTCTAGGGAGGGGCCACCTTTGTGGAGTGGTAAGACATATGAGGTTTTCCACAGGGAAGGAATGGTGTGTTCAGTGATGTACCTATTTATTAGAAGTGAAATGGGATAGGCTATAGCTGTGGATGCAATTTGGAGGTATTCATCAAGAAGGCTATCAGCTGCAAGGGTGGTTGGCTTGAGTTTCACTAGGAGTTTTTGGATAGTAGAGGTAGGAACAGACGCAAGTATGAAAGGTATAGGTTCATAGGTTGGTACTGGGCTATCTGCCCAAAGGCATATATTAGCCCAGCCATGTTGTGCGGTATTCACCTCCCCTTTAGTAGTTCCCTAGACCCTTGTACTAGCAGCTAGTACCCTTGGCCCCTATCTAGTAGTGCTGTTGGTGTGATCCCCGGTGTGAACTTTCTGTTACCCATCCACTCATCAAGGTTCCTCTTGAAGAGTGATAGTGAGGGGCTCTGTCTTATGTAGATCGGGACCCTGTTCCATAGTAAGGGAAGTCTCTGCGAAGGGAATCTATCCCTCCAGCATGTTCTATTCATTGTTGTGTTGAGGTTTATATCCCTAGAGCGTGTAGCTCGAGTAGATTTGGTTTTGCTAAGATGGAGCATGTTCAACAATTCTGGGTTGGACATGGCTCTGTACGTTAGACAGAGTTCGCCTCTGAGAAGGCGGTATGCTTTTTCAATCGTGCTGCATAGGGCAACTGTTTGAGGCCAGTAATCCTCTTGGTTAGGTACCTCTGTGGTCTCTCCAGCTGCTGGAGATGTCTAGATAGGTACATTACAATTGGTGCATTGTACTCAATAATGGGTCTGATGAGGGAAGAGTAGAGGGGCACTATTACATCCTTAGATCTTGATGCGAACCCTTTCGTGATCACATGGGTCACACAGAAGGATTTTCTAACCACTTTGGCAACATGGTTATCAAAGGAAAGCTGACTATCTACTTGGGTCCCTAGAGCCCTTATTTCTTCTTCAGATTTCAGGGGATTACCTCCTATGTTGTAGTTTGCAGGTACTCTGTTTTTTCCAAAGGGGGTTACTACGCATTTTTTCGCATTTAGCTTGAGACCATGGCTTTGACACCATGCATCAGTCTCATTTAGGCCCTTCTGGAGGATCTCCATGTCAGCCGGAGACTCTGTTATAGCACCCAGTTTGCAGTCGTCCGCAAACTTATTCAGCCACAGCCCTTCCGTGCTTGCCTGTACTTCTGAGAAGTACATGCCAAACAGGAGGGGCCTCAGGACAGAGCCCTGAGGCACACCGCTCGTTACTAGTCTGGATTCGGACATAGATCCCGCTACTCTTACTTTACGGGATTTGTCTGAGAGCCAGTTTGCGATCCATCTTGTGACGTAAGGGTTTATGCCCAGGCTGGTGAGCTTATCAATAATACCTGAATGGGGAATGGTGTCATATGCTTTAGCAAAGTCAAGGTAAGCCATGTGTACCTCCTTTACCTTATCTATAGCCTGAGTAACTGTCTCAAAGAAATCCAGCAGGTTCAGGAGGCATGGTCTGCCATTGACGAAGCCGAACTGTGTGGAGTCCAGTGACTGGAGGTTCCCAATCTCTCCATTTATGAGTTCCATAATGATTTGCTCCATAGCCTTACAGATCAGTCTGGTCAGGCTTATTGGTCGGTAGTTCCCAGGGTCAGTTGTGGCCCCACCCTTGTGTAGCAGGACCACCGTTGCCGTGCACCATTCTATGGGCACATATCCTGTGGAGGGGCTGAGACTGAACAGGGTATTAAGATGCGGGGTTAATTCCTTTTGGAGCTTTCGTATGACACAGCCCGGGACACCATCTGGTCCCATGGAGGCAGTGTTTTTAGCTTTAGATAGAGCCTTGTTAACCAACGTATCAGTAATAATTGGACTTACACAATCCCCTGGAATGGTAATAGGCCCTGTAGGTGGTGGTGGTGGTGGGGGGGTTTGCACTGAACCTGTCAGCCAAGATGTTGGCAATGTCAGAAGGGTCAGTGTATTTTGTTCCATTTTGTACTAGCTCAGAACAGACCTGAGCGTTGCCATTTAGGTTTTTGACGTAGCCATAGAAGGCCTTATGGTTTTCCTTGGCATCCTTGGCAACTTTCCTTTCAAAATTAGCTTTAGTTGACTTGATGAGGGCCCTCAATTTCTTACTAATGCTGATCAGGGATGATTTTTCTACTTGAGATTTGTCCTTTTTTGTATAAGTCTCCTCCTTTTATTGTAAAGTTTGCTTATGGCCGGGGTCCACCAGACTGGTTTCTTCTTGCTTGAGGAAGGAGTCTTGGTTTTATTTGGGATAGCACGGTCCATGCAATCCTGAAGATGCATATAGAGTGCCTTGGTGTAGGATTACGCATCCTGGATATTATTATCCTTCTGCAAGGGAATAGTAAAGCTTTCCACTTCGGATGCAAGTAGTTTGAAGTTTGCTTTGGAAAGGTTTTTGACTATGGTTTCTTTGACTGGGAGGGAGATGGAGGGGTGAGGATGTCCAGGGCTATCAGTCTGTGGTCGGATCTGACCAAGGAGGGAGTGATAACAGGTGTGGTACAATGGGCGCCCATATTTGTGATGATTAAATCCAGTATGTTGTCCCCTCTAGTGGGGGAACATACTAGTTGTTCAAGGGCATTTGAATTTATAAATTCTATGAATTGCTGAGCATAGGAGTTGGAACATTGGTCGTTCATCCAGTCTATACCAGGGTAGTTGAAATCACCCAAGATTATGGTGTTGGGTAGCACCTTTATATTTTCCAATGTCTCAAGGAATGCAGAGTGAGCATCTTGGGACATAGTGGGTGATCTGTAAACAGCTACGACTTAAAATGTGGTTTTGCCTGCTGATAGTTGCGCATGGATGATCTCTGGGGCATCATGCTGCGCTACTAACCTGGAGATATGGGTATCCTTGATGAATATGGATACACCTCCGCCCTTTGTACTGCGATCCGGTAACTGAGGCCGGAAGGTATGATATGAATTGTAACCTGGCAGTGCTGGGATGCTCTCTTGAGCCTTGAACCAGGTTTCCGTCACTGCACAAACATCGATTTTCTCCATGCTGTGGAGAGCCCCTAGTGTGTGCATTTTGAAGTTGAGACTTCTGGCGTTGAGTAGCATTACCCTTAGTTTTTGGTTACCTGTGCTGGTTATGGTGGTTGGTTTGTCCTTTGAGCCTTGCCTAAAAAAGGCACTATGGGGACGGCAAGAGCCTTGGCCAGTATTCAAAAACCTAGGGGTGACAGGTGACAGGTATGGTATTGATTTGTGCCTGAGGTGGTTGTGGGGTGTTGGAGGAAGTGATATTGTTTAAGAGTTTGAGTATTGAGGAGGTGAAATAGTTATTAAAGCTGGAGGCTATGTCCAGGTCTTTACCTGTTATGTTGGGGTCTGGAGTGGTGGTTCTTCCGGGCTGTAGGATGTTATTTATTGTTGCCCATAATTTTTGCGGTTTGGTACTGTATTTGTTTTGTTGAGTGATACAGTAATTTTGTTTATCGAGCCAATCAAGGTATGTGCAATTCAAAAATAAACTATCAGTTGCTTAGAAGTCACATCTATAATGTTCACCCTTCTTTGGTTACTAATGCTTTTTTTTTTTAAAGGAGTGAAAGTCCTTTTTAATTTTACCATTTGGATGTCCTAAGAAGTTACCTTGTCTGAGGGCTGAGAGAGAGTGAGTCAACTATTGTTGAGTCACAGACTGGGAGGGTAGTGGGGATATATCACATAGAAGAAGAAAAAATAAACAGGTAATTGTTTCTTTAGAGACTGGAAGGGCTAGAATTATGGTTTAGAGTGGAGTGTTTTACAGACTTGAAAGGTAGAAATGAGAATATTTCTACATGGTGGGGGGACTGAAATCCCTGCTACTGGCTCGTGTATTTATGTTCAGTACATTAAGGATTACAGCAAAAAACACAACCTACTTATGCCTTTTGTATTATAATGAGACATACATTTAAGTTCTGCAAGATTCTTCAATACAGTTGGAAGTCCCACTGGCTTTACTTATGTTAGTGGTGTTATTTGCCACAGGATAGGTGCTGCAAATTCTATAAGACACAGCTAGCTTGGGGATTTAAGTTCTGCAAGGTTGTTCAATACAGTTGAAAGTCCCACTGGCTTTACTTATGTTAGTGGTGTTATTTGCCACAGTATAGGTGCCGCAAATTCTGTAAGACACAGCTGGCTTGGGGATTTAAGTTCTACAAGGTTCTTCAGTACAGTTGGAAGTCCCACTGGCTTTACTTATGTCAGTGATGTAATTTGCCACAGGATAGGAACCGGAAATTCTATGTAATGCTTGACATTGTTGACTGACTGCAATCATCAAGGGTTTACCAGAGAATCAAAACTTTAGTGATGGAGCAGGGGAAAAATGTGGCCAAAATCAAGGACATTCTGAAAATCAAGATCATTTTGGAGCATCAATATGAATACATCTAGCCTTGGGTACTGTGGAGGTAATAATTCATACTGACAATAATAGTATAACACTCTTCAGTCAGTTTGTTTCTAAGAAAACATGTCTTTTTTAATGGTGCATTACTCTTTATAACAACTTTATTGTCATCAGTAACAGTTATGGACAATTGCCTCTTTGTGATTTTCACTTAAAGTAAAAGTACTGTGCGTGGCATGTGTGTGTGTGTGTGTGTGTGTGTGTGTGTGTGTGTGTGTGTGTGTGTGTGTGTGCATATACATTCTGGATAAGGCAAATATGTTTACTTAAATAAAACCACAGTAGACTCACTGTAAACGGGATTTTTTTTGGGAATAAGATATAATGAAAAAGCAAAACATGTACGGAAGCTTTATGTTGACAATGGAAATGTCTTATCCAACCACATACATGTCTAAAGTAATTTTGTAACACATCTTTAAGATCCGTATCACTTCCCTAACTGTATATAATGTTATGCCAAGTCTGCAGATAGGTATGCAGGATTCAGTGAATAAAATGAATTATGTGAGTGAGATGTTGTGCATACTTTGGCACTGTAGAAGCATCCTGTCACCGTGTACATTTTTTAAGAGAAGTGAATAAACAAGAATTGCTCCAGTGCATGGTGTAAGTATTTCATATTGTACTCACAACTGAGTGTCTTTTTCTTAGATATGAAGGTAGATTCCAAGTGATCAAAACAGAACTTCCTATCATGATTGAGAACATGACATACCAGTTCTGAGACTATGCAGAGATATGCTTCTCAACCAAGCACAGTACGATGTGCTAGCATATACCTTGCATCCCAATTATGCATTTGTTTTTGTCTGAACCCCACTCCATCCATCTAGTCTTCTACCTTGCACCCAGTGCTGATGTGATGTTTTTATTCTCAGAAGCAAAACTCACGTGGGGTTCATTACCCTTGTTCAAGAGCTAGGATCCCAGAGTGGCACGCTCATCTACAGTAGGGATATATATATATATATATATATATATATATATATAAATTTATACACACACGTATATATATATATATATATATATATATATATATATATATATATATATAAATTTATACACACACGCATTTATATATATATATATATATATATATATATATATATATATATATACACACACACACACACATATATACACATATGACTATAGAGACAGACTTTTGCACTTTAACCGTAGCATACCCACCATGACTTTGACTTCTGCATCACACTTGCATCTGGGATGAATGTGTGTTTTCTCCAATGTTGTCCCATTTTGGTTGCCATATGTTATTAATGCAAACATGGGTGTCATAGCCCTCCCCCAAACAACTGCAGCCCCTTCCCATTGAAGTGAATGAGCTGGTGTTAACAACTCCAGTCCAAGCTACCATTGCTATCTTCTTCAATTCCAAAGCAGCTAGTCAGACTTGTGATATGGAGGGCATAGTCAGGGCTTTATCCTTCTAAGACATAGAGCTGGCCAGCACTATGCGTTCTGATGGTGTTTTGGCTACAGTAGAAAATGTATTAAAAACAAGGCACATATTAATTGAACATGCTTGTATCTCAAGATATGCTGGGCAGAAGGACTGCAGTAAAAAGGGCCCATTTTCAAATGTATCATTTTGCATTTCAGGGACACACTTGCTGAAATGAGGAAAAAGCTCATTATCAGCTAATTTGTATGTCTCTGAATTTTAGTTAACTACCACAACTGCAGATCAGCACTTCCCTGTGGTAGTTAGTACTGGCAGCTGATGCACTGTGGTGGCAGAAGTACCATCCCATTTACTCTACCACACACACACACACACACACACACACACACACACACACACACACACACACACAGCGTACCTTTCCTACAGTTAATTTTATGTCTTTGATATCTTTTCTCATTGCTTTGTCCATGCACTCATAAGTCACGTATTCTTAAAGTCAGTTAATAATGCCAGACATAAGAATTTCATTCCCTTTAGGTGTTTATAGCAACTAGTGATGCTTGAGCTGTTGCCCTGTATCTGCTGTTGTCACAGAGGATTAATATCCTCTGCGTGGGGTGTGAGGGTACAGGGTTTGAGTCTTTTGGAGTACATTTGTGGTGTACTATAGCCCTGGAGTCTATTGCCCCCAACCTATGTTGCCTTATGTAAGTGCCTCTAAGGCACAATATGAAGTGTATCTGTGGTGTCTCAAGCATGTGAGTTCTCCCTGATGTCTGGTGTTCCCCCAATGACCCAAGTCTTCTGTAAGTGTCAATAAGGCACAAGAGTTCTCCCTGATGTCTAGTGCCAGCCCCCCATGCCCCAAATCTTTTGTAAGTGCTGTTAAGGCACAATTTTGAAAATGCATCCCTGGTTGCTAGTGTTCCCTCTGTCGAAGTGCCATTAATTAAGGCATGATATTGAACATGTTTCCCTGGTGACTAATGTTCTCCCTATCTTACATATTTAGAGTTATCCCTGCTGTCTTGTGCCCCCCCAATATTGCAGGATTTGCCAGTCAAAGTCAAGGAGTGTGGACTTATTATAGCCCCCTAACCCCCCCACACACACATTCACACATGTACGTAGCTACCCCTCCTGATTTTATTCACATACATACTCATCCATTTATCCATACACACACACACACACACACACACACACACACACACACCCCTACCCCTACCCTGTCTTCTAACTAACCCCCTAATACAACCTCCAAGGCAGATACACACTCACACATATGCTCACACATGTAGCCCTACACCTACATACTTGCAACACTATCTGTCCTATAAAATTCCTTGCATTTACCTCTACCATAATGGATGAACACAGACTTAGGCCATGTTCATTAAACACAAGCAGCCATGCAATTCTCTGTACCACTTCGCTAATAAAAGCCTTACCACAGGTAGTTCCAGGGAAAGTATATGGCTAATTAGCATGTGCTTCTTCTCTGGAAAGCCTCAGTAGCATAGCATGGCCGCAGAGACAACCCACTGTGGTGCTGCATGTCTTTGTACTAAAGAACAGTGGTAGGGCTGCTTTTGATTTCTAAAAGGTTACTACAAGGTGTACAAATTGTCTACACCCTGTGGTAAGCTTTCTGAATTTGGCTCCTAGTCTTTGTAGGCCTTTACATTTACTTGTAACCAGTCCATTCTGAATAGTATGGAATCTCATGAGATTACAAAAGCTAGAAGACAAAAAGCAGCTGGGCAGACAAACCACAAGTAAACCCAAAAAGAATGCACGCCCAAAAGAATCAGTAACAAAGCAGGACGAACTTCAAGTAATACAACGCACTGCACGTTTATTCAAAATATGTTAAGAGCTTTTGTCCATTCAACTTTGGATCTGGATTCATCAGAACTAAACGTAACTAAAATACACAGATTTAAATAATAGATTAGCAATCACTTGTTAAAATGAATCAACCAACAGTATACAAAACCATATAGTTAAAAACAATTAATGTACGAGTACATATTATTGAAACCAATTAATTTAAAAAGACATTATATTTTTACATAATAAATAACTTAAATATGTTTTTGTAGATATACTAATACTATTAATGTGTTACAGTTGTTTTTATTATCAGAAAAAACTTTTTAATATTAAAATAAGTATGTAAATAAGGGGAAAATAATCCCTCATAAACACACCATGAAATAATTTATAAGTTATAGTTTATAATTTGGCAGCCCTCAATTTAAGTGCACTACTGATAGAAATGTTGTTTAGACCTGAAAACAATCATGTGCTAAGTCTTGGTTGCCATTGTAACTATGTATTCTATTTATGTCTCCCAGAGCCTCCCCCCTGAAATTAGTGAATGTTTAAATTATGAATTGTTCTCATTATTTTTCTTCAAGTCATATTAATGCTCGTATTTCCATTTTCCAAGAGATTTCTCTGTTTTCCCAATGTAAAAGGCATCACAAGCTTCACAAATACTGAGATAAACTACTTCCCTGGAGAGACAATTTCCACCATTTGGAAGTCTGACAGACACGTCCCCAAGCATGATGTTATTATTTGTGAAAATATCTATAAAAGCTGCATTGTGTAAACTTGACGTATGACATAGTGCCAGACTGAAATTATTTCTGACATAGCAAATCACAATAAAGAAATATAAAGGTGTTACTGCACAATGTCAGGAGTCTAAACAAGAAACTGCACTCTCTGTAAGCTCTCCTCGACCTGGATAATGCTGATGTCAGGGCAGTCACTGAGACTAAGCTATAATGCCTTACACACATTTTAGACCAGCTACTACACAGGCAGGATCTAAAGGTGGAGCTGTATTGATTTACATAAAAAGTAAATATACCTCAAGGCTGGTCATACAGGATGAGGCACTTGAACTTCACCACATTCAAATCAATGTAGGTAAAATCCCATACCAGTTCCTTGTGAGCTGTAAGCCCTCCTCTGTTATACAGGACACCCATAACACATGTTCAAGCTTACTGGAAACACTCACCATCCAGCCCAATTGCCATATTTGTGGGCAACTTTAAATACTTCACTGTTACTTGGGAGTCATATACAACACCAAACGTGCAGGTACAGAGACTCCTGGATTTTGTAAACACAAACTCCCTGGACCAGTTGTCAAATGCCAACCAGGGGTGCAAACATACTGGATCTGGTACTCACTCTTATGGGAGAGCCCTGCATACTCCCTTGTGCAGTGTCCTGTCTAGTAAGGTCACATCACAGTATGGTCTCCTTTGAAGTAAACTCAACTAACCCTGGAATGTTCAGGAACTACTATAAAGCTAACCGCCTACCATGACATGATAACCTAGCTAAATGTCATGCCCCCTAAACCCTGAGAACATTGCTGTCTGTGCAGAGCTGTTCACAGAAACCCTAAAGAAGCATGGTAATAGCTGCATAGAGGCAGCTCTACACACCAGGAATAAGTGCAGATCTAACTCAAAAACAAGCCACGCTGGTTGAATCACAACATCAGTAATCTATGTAACAAAAGGAAGAAAATCATGGCAAAAATTAAGAGGTGTATCATCCAGCAGGATAAAAGCACCCTCATCAAACTAAACAACTCAGAGGACAAATGAAGCATATCAAAGACAAATTTGAGGTACATTTGCTCTTATAGGCTAAGGACAACCACAAGGCATTCTTTAGCTATGTCTGCAACCTCAAAGGCAGTACACAGTTGTGTGCAGAGCTCATTGTAAATGGAGTCACCTATATTGAGCCAGAAGATGTAGCCAACCTACTGGCAGACAAATTCAGCTCTATTTTACTCATCTCTCCCCCACTAGCCTCCCCTCTTGGAATACCATCATATGTAACTCCTATCACTTGTGAACAGGTCCTCAGTGCTCTCTCTAAGGCCATGAACACTGCATCAATGGGCCCAGACAATATCGCAAGCTGCCCTCAAAATAGCATAAAACATGACCTATCAGGCAGTCTGGAATCACTATTTAACCATAGCCTCCAAACAGACTTTGTGCCTCAATAATGGACAAGTGCAGCTGTCATCCCTTTGCACAAAGACAGCCATCTACCAACCCATAAATCTCGCTAGTCACATATGAAAAGCTATGGAAATAATTATCATTGAAATGATCAGTAATAGCGTAGGAACACTGGACCCAACCCAGTTTGATTTCAAGGGCAGGTCATGCCTACTCATCCTGGTGGATATCTTTGAGAAGTCCATCAAAGCAATGAATGAGGGCAGAACTGTCCAGACTGCCTACCATGACCAGGCCAAAGCATTTGGCATAGCATCCCATTCAGATATTGTTGATAAACTCAAGAGGTTAGGTATAAAAGACAGGGATTTTGGATGCAGGCCTTTAAGGAGAATAACAGTAATCATGCAGAATATTATATCCATAAAGTAGCAGAAAGTATTCTAAGAACTAAACCAACACGGGAAAGGAGAAAGGAAATTCTGCCTATAGGGATGACTGCAATTAGAGATACAGACATAAGCAAGAGGAGGCCAGAATTTATTGAAGAAAGCTGGCAAAGGAACCAAGGTACTGGGAGCAAATAACTAGAGAGGGAAGGATGATAGAATGAGAAGACACCAAGAATTTATTTGGACTGCAGGTTAGAGATTGCCTTCTCTATCAGGGATTGATGCCAGAGTATAGGCAAATAGAAAGAAATAGGGGGGGGTCCTAAACAAAAGGCCAGCACTGGTAGAGTTTTTAATAGAATCTAGAACCAAAGCTGCCATTAAAAACTGAATAATTAGTACAGCATATAAAATTCTGCATGATAACTACAAGAATAAATCAGAGGAGGATAGAAAGGATTGGGAAGGGTGAGTGGATAAGCAATTCACAAAGAAATAATGGGAGTGTATATATATATATATATATATATATATATATATATATATATATATATATATATAAATAAAAAATATATATGTCTCCCAAGTATGCAACAAAATCTAGAAGATTTAGGATTTTTGTTTGGAAATGTTTACATAGATATTTTTATATCCCAAGTAGACTCCAGAGAATTTTTCTTGGACAATAAATGTTGGAGGTGTGAAAGGGAAGAAAGAGGTAATTGGGAACATATTTTCTGGGAGTGCTGTGAGTTGACAGACATTAAGGATTCCCTTGGGGATGCACTGTCGGTGATGCTGGGTGGGCAAATTGGTCTGACGAGGGAAATGGTTTTTCTGAGCTATGACAAAGAATCGGAATTGACTAGACATGGTAAGGTCTTGCTGTATCTAATAATGGTGGCTGCCAAAAAAGCAATTACTGGAAAGTGGAAATCAAAATCTAAACCAGCTATACTGGAAGTAGTGAATGTAGTAACAGAGCAAAAACAACTGGAATTGAGATATTTAGAAAAGGGTAGAAGCAAACTACATAGGAAAAATGGGAATTTTGGGAAGGAACAATACACACAAGGGAGGAATGAGGTCTAAAAGGCAGCAGGGCTTAAACGAGCTATGTAATGGTTGGGTGAGTAAGAGTGGGCAGATTACAAGTGATGTATAATGTTTGCAACTGGGAGTGTGTCAGTATGGTTTGTGATGTAAAATGCTTGCAAATAGGATTGTGTTGGTGGGGTTTGTTTTCATTTATATAAATATATGATTGTCTATGTAGTAAGTGATGGTTTAGTGAAGAAGTTTCTTGTTTTTAAAAAAAGGCAGGAAATGAATAATTTATGTAATATTGCTTAGGTTACAATGTATGATGTCTAGCAATACATGTGAAATATAATGTTTGTTATGTTAATATAGTTTGATTACTTTTATATGAATGTCAATTTGCCTATGTCACAAGTGATAATTCAATAAAGGTGTTTGAAAAAAAGAGAGGTTAGGTATAAACCCTTGTGTCTTCCAGTGAATAGCCAGCCAGCTCACAGATAGGACTCAGGAAGTTAGAATTGGGGAGTCCACCTCTACAAAGAGGCCACTCGCCAGCCGGGTCCCTCAGGGATTGGTCCTGGGACCTCTGCTTTTTGGCAGCTACTTCTCTGAGGTCAAGGCCAATGTTAAATGCCTCTAGATTACCAACTTTGCAAATGATTACAAATTAGGAGCAGTCATAGAATCCCCTACTGATGCTAATGTTCTCCAGAAAGGGCTAACACAGACAAATAGCTAGTGTCAGATTCATGGACTAAGACTAAATGCCAAGAAATAATAGTATCCTTTGGGAAGTCATCCGCCCCTAGTAACTTTCAAATTGGCAACACACCCCTATGAGTCAAATGGAAAAATAATGGAGAAGGTAATACTGGATCAGTTATTGTCAGAACTGGATAGGTTGAGACTTGAAACCATATATCAGCATGCATATGTTGAAAATAGATCTATTACCACCTGTAACATGATGTTCTATGACAATATAATAACAGCTATGAATGAAAAAATTGTGCTGTGATGTGATTTATATAGATTTAAGTTCAGCATTTGACAGGGTCATGCACAAAACACCGATCAATAAATTAGTACAACTAGATATTGATATACTGTTGATAAGATGGATAGCTGCATGTCTTTTACAGATATTTTAAGAGGAGATCTTATTCAGGTATATAGGGCATTTAGGGACAACTACCTCTGGGAATGTTTGGAGTTATCAAAAGGTACTAGAAAATCATCAGATAACCTATGTAGACGATTATATAGGAATGGGAAGTGTACTAATTGGTTCTCTGACAGAGTAGCTGATGTTTGGAACAGATTACCAAATTACATTAAAGCAAGTACTAGTTTAGATATTTTTAAGAACAGCCTGGACATGTATTATGGGAACAAGTGTTTTGGTATATTGGAAAGCTAGAAGGTCATTAATGCCAGTGCTTGAAACATTTGTATGTATGTAACCCAGTACCCAGGGACTTGAGAATACATATAGACAGTAATATAGCATTTGACCATCATGTGTCTACACTGGTGAGGAAATTATTCTATGTTGTACAATGTTGTGCAACCTATAAACATAGGTATGGCATCTAGGTCCAGAGAGATCATTGTTCCACTATATTCGGAATTCATCAGATGTCTCATTGAGTATAATGCCCCCTTTGGTGTGTACCTAACCAGGCACATCCAACAACTGGAACCTCCACAGAGGTTCCTCACTAAAAGAATACAGGGTGCAAGTAATATATCTTATGCAAACCTCTTCAAAACCCTATCCCTGCATTCTGCGTCCTACAGGCTGTTTGGGGAGATTTAGGCCTGGCATACAAGGCATTGTCAGACTCTACCCTAATAGATCTCCTGCATGCCCACAAAACAGACGGCACCAGAATTACCTGTTCTAAAGACATAGAACTAGCCTGTGATATAAATAGAACCTGCTGGAGAAATAGGTATGTATCCCAGAGACTACCCCTTCTTTGTAACAGGCTCCACATCCATGTAATGTGGAGTCCCTAACCCAATTTAAGTGTAACTTAGACAATTGGATGGGGAAAAAGAGATTCATCCCTGTGTTGGATGGGGAACAAGAGATTCATCCCTCTGTCTGTAATGGCAAGATGGCCTGTAAATGGTTCATCTTCAAGGCCTCTTGTTTGTAAATGTTTCACCTCCCAAGCCTCAGCCTAAACTTACCAAGGGTACCAGCGCTTGTCAGAAATTTGGGATGCATGGCTAAGCGTAAAAAAGCCCCATTGGTCCATAGCATAGTATGTATGTATATACATATGAGCCTGTTGTCATATGTACAGGTGGTCTCAAAGTATGTTCCCTTTCTGATGAGTTATATAATGAAGCATTATCCCAATATACTCTGCATGTGATACTATAAAATAAACTGTTTAAGGGTGGATGTTGCCCATTCCTCAAAAAATGGACTTTGTCACACACACACACACACACACACACACACACACACACACACACACACACACACACACACACAAGCACGCGCGCACACATGCGCACAAAAGTGCCCACGACACGCACACACACGCGCGCACACACACACACACACACACACACACACACACACACACACACACACACACACACACGCACACACACGCACACGCACACGCACATGCACACACACACACACACACACACACACACACACACACTCACACACATGCACACACACACACACACACACACACACACACACACACTCTTATATAGTAAAAACAAGATGGCACTTTTTTGTGTCATTTTTTTTTTTTAACTATACTGGTATAAAATCTAAGCTAGAAGAGTATCCAAAAACAACAGTTTTGCTGTGGACACAAGGACCTACAAACATGTGTTTTTATTGTTCTAAGCTAGAAGAGTGACATTAAAGTTCTGTTATAAATGTGACATAATTTCTAAAATCATTCACCCAAACTCATTGGGTGACAGAAGCTTAAAACTGATGAATGTGTCAAAAGTTTCATTAGTTTTACAAATTAACTACAGCTTTGCCTGGTATGCATCTAATAGTAGATCTTGTAAGAAATCCCAGTGTAGGTAATGAGGGCAGACTACAAAGTCCTTGCTCCTTTGCATTCCTGAATGAAATCAAGTCTGACCGACTTTTAAGTACTATAAACATTATACATTATGAACTTTGCTGTTTTGATGTGCAGTCTGAAGCCTATCAACTTGTTCGCCTCTTTAACACAAGCAGTAAATATATTAAGCTTTTCAGACATTTACTTTGAGTTGCATAGTTACTTAATTGTATTTGTAGTCATTCTTAGTTCTTGCTTTGTACTTTGTAGATATTCATATTCTTGGATCTTTTCTCCTTGGGCCTCCACTGCACATGGAGTGTATCCAGCTGGAACTTGAGAGTCAACAGAAACAGAAAATTAAAGAAATACTTTTGAATGTAGTTGTATTATTTTATATTGTAAAGGTGGACATTCATACAATTTTCCCATATTATAGGAGGAAGGATAGTTTCAAGTTTTGATATTTAAAATAAATGTGAAGCCCCCTGTTTGTCTTTACCAATATAGTTTGATGTGGGTTTTCATTACTTGAGAGCAATTGTTCTATAGGTATGTAAGAATACTGAAGCAGGTTATGTGGGGCATTATTTCCTATAAAACTGCTACACATGACAGATACTTCTTGAGTGCAAGTGTCACATAAAAGAAAATTTCAAAAATTAACAAAAAAAAAAAGTTTTTCAGCTTCACTCCATCCCATCCCAATTTTAAATAGGTTTTACACATGTGGATATCACAAACAGTGGATTTCATAATACGGATGCCCCTGTAATAGATGTTTTCTCCCCAGATTAAATTGATTGAAAGTGGGATATCAAAGACTTGTGTTAGCGGACTGGTGATGTTCATTAGAGGCATAATGAAATAGCCATATTTCTGGGTAGTTACCTCCCATGTCCTGTAGAGTTTTAAATTATTTGTCCTTAAAGGCATCATCTCTGACTGGCAACCAATGGTACACAATCTATATGTGTCAAATGAGATTCCAGGTAGTCGGATTTATGTGTTGTATCGCTGCAGTTATTCTGGTTTGCTGTATAAATATTCATTGCTTGGCAGTACAGAAAATACAAACGTATTTGTAGGGAAGGAAGAAGGAAAAAAGTCAGGAGAGTTTTTAGTGGTTTTTGTGTATGCAGCTGGAGCTGTGAGGCATGCAATACATATTGTTTTGTAATTTTGAAATCTAACATGAAGGAATGAACAAAGCAAAGTACTGTTTTCATTTGATATTTTGGAGCCAGTAGATTTTGTTATTGTCTTGGCATTTTTCTTGATTTATAAATGTATTACTGTTATTTTTACACAGACTGAACAGTTGTTGTATTGCATAAGTGATGCCCTTAAAACTGTGTTTGCCTTGGCTAGTTGAAGCCTAATCATTGCAATTGCTTTTCTGTTGTATTATTTATATTACTTATGGCAGCCTGACTTATTGAAACTCCTTTGATTCATTTTAAATGGCAGCGGATTGCATTCTATATCTGTTATGCATTTGTATTTATCTGTATTTAAATTCTTTGTCTCTTGTGTTAAGTATTTGGACCAAGCTCTTAACTAAAAGCTAAGAAGACAATCTGATTTTCCCTGACTGTGTTTAATGTCTTTCCTCGGGAAGCAGAGCACTGAATCATGATGATATTTTTACAAAGTAAATGTACTGTGTATCACTACTAATCCCACTGCTGTAGTGTTAAAATAAGAAAGTATTAGATACAGCTAGAAAGTTGACGACGCAGTTTTCTGTGAGTGAGTCGTGCATTTTCAAATCTCCCTACTGCATATGAAGTTTCAATAGCTGTTGTTGTTGACCCTCTGTATTACTAGATTTTAATGGCCATTACTTCTGTACTGGTTGCCACATATACGCCTTCTACTTCAATATATTATATGCTGTAGATAATTTAAAATATAGTGTAAATTGTTTTTGTTATAACATTATTGTGCAGGTTCTCTGTATCCTGACTGTTGGTGGGTTTTTAACGCAAGGAAGGAACAGTTTCTGAGTCTGAGCATTCTCTGTTAACAACAACAAATAAATCACAAGTCACTAGAGACGCTATGCATTTTGCAGGACATTAAAAATAATAATGATATTCAGAAGTATACTTTGTACCAAAGTCTTAGACAATTCAGTAGAAAAACTCTGATGTAGTGGGACAATTCTAGAAAACATAATGCTGTAGCACAGTCCTATTTACAATGCACAAATATCTCTTTATTTTACTAATAATTGTCACCTTTATTTTCCTTGGAAAATGGACATGAATTGTAGATTAAGACAGGAACACAGAAAAAACAGAGCAGCCATCAGAAACCATTTACAAGATGATCCTTGAAGCAGCCTAACGGACATAATTAGACTAACAGACAATGAAACACATTGAGTTGCACATTATAAATGTTCATTTTAATTTTTTCACTTGTATTTAGATAATCGGTTGAGGAGCAGTATTTCCTGAGCTTTAATTTTTACTGATTCTTTATTTTACATGAATCCACTATGCTTTAACCACCCTAGATTTATGTGGTCTCAAAAGTTGTACAGAAGCCGGATATAATACTGCCAGAAGAGAACAGTTAAATTTGTAATATCATATAGTGCATCAGTAATTAAATTGTAGGAGATGCATTTACAAAGATGTTCCAGTACTTTTCGCATACTGCATACCACGCAAGTGAAAAACAAATAGATCATTTGAGTGTTGTCAATCTGGAATATAACAAATAAAAAAATGAGAGCATTCAAATTAATGATGAGACATCAAGTATAAGACTCATAAAATTCCTTGGATGTAAAAAATAACGTGAGACAGACCTTTGTTGTATTCTGTCATGCAACCTGCCATAGTGCAGAACTGCTCCAATAAAATTGGTGAAAAATACACATAAAATGACACACATTAATTGTAATTGTAGCAAGCTGCAATGATTTTCACAGTTTATCATACAGGAGATCTTTGCTCACTTGTAGTTTATAAGATATCAAGGTGATGCCATCCTTGAACTGTGTTCTCTTGCTATCAGAGTTGACAAATGGCACATCGCCACTTTATAAGACAGGAAGAATTAGTATTGCTTGAGAAGATGAACAGTGCCATACTGCACCTGTCAGGCCTTTCATAGTATTTGATGTTCACCTGGTCACTTTCCTGACAGCTTTATTGAAGCTAAATGTTTATGGGGAGGTGGAACAAAGGCAGTGCAGCTGCACTGCAGAGTGGGTTGCTGAAATAAAAAGGCACAAGCATTCCTGGTATGACAAGAGGCTACCACAGGTCTCTACATTACATTGTAGTGCAGCTGCTTATGTGCAACAATGTACTTCAAGTTATAGTATTAAAACTGTATCTCTTCTCCAATTAATCATTCTCAAAGGTATTAAAAGAATTTCATAGTTAAGTGTCTCTTCCAGTATCTACACATTGCAAAGGATTTGAAGAATTTGAACATGCAAAAAGGAGAAACAAAAAAGCATATTAAGTTATTTATTTTATTTATTATTTTATTTCTAGTTTGGTGACCGGGGAGGTCCACTGGGCTCAGGAAGCCCATTTTTAGTGGAGGCCCGGGGAGAAAAACTCCGCATTACAGTTTAGTTACAGAGAATATTACAGTGAATTATTGCAAAGCATACTTTAGATAGGTACAATTAAGAAGAAGAAAGCAATTACAATTTCATTTTAGCATGAGAAACTGGCAATAGCATTTAACATACATAGAAGAACAACAACAAGGAAGCAATTACATTTTTGTTTTAGCATGAATAACAGCCAATAACATTTAACATACAAAGTACTGTTTTATGTACAGAGAGTACAGATTGTATCAGGTCAACTGGTCAGCTAGAGTTCAGAGTTAGCCAGGGGAGTAAGGGGGGAAGGAGTGTTTAGGAGGAGTGAGGGGGAGAGCACAGTAGCATTTCCTAGTTGAGAAGAGATGGGAATGTAGCTGAGTTTTAAAATTTTCAAAGTTTTTGCAGGTCCTTAGGGAAGTAGGGAGAGAATTCCATTTTTTAGCTGAGGAAAATGATAGGAGATGCTGACCTGCAGGGCGGTTGGGTTTGTGGACAGAGATTAAGTTTTGGTGGGTAGATCCGAGAGTTCTGTGAGGAGTATAAGGTTGGAGGATGTTAGATAGTGCAGGACACCTAGTTGGTTGAAATAATAATTTGTGGGCTGTGATGATTTGGAGGTAATCTAAATGGATGGGGAGCACAAGCCAATTTAGCAAATGAAGGGAAGCACAATGGTGAGAGGAGGCTTTGGCCTTGGTAGCAAATTTGGAAATCTTATTGTAACAGACCTCCAGTTTGGAGGTAAGAGTAGCGGATAAGGAGGTAAGAGTAGCGGATAAATTAGTTAGTAGGGGAGCACCATATAGTAGTGAGGGGAGCAGATAGGTAGTGGCTAGAGTTAGTCTAGTGGAGGGACAGAGGAAGTGGCTGTTTCTGTATAGTAAGCCAAGTTTTATATGGGTTTTCTTAATGTTTTGCTAGATGTGAGTATCGAATTTTAGGTGTTCATCGATAGTAACACAGAGGAGTCTGGTGAAGGGAACAACTTCTATAGTAGAATTGTTTAGGCTAGTGATTTGGAATGATGTTTTGCCAATGTGGGGAGCTTTTGAGGGAGAGAATAGAAGAATTTTGCATTTGCTAACATTTAGAGAGAGCTGATTTTGGAGCATCCAGTTTTCAGTGGAGGAGAAAGCAGTTTGGGTGACTGTTTGGAGTTCAGAAAGGTTTGAGGCACAGCAGATTAAAGTAGAATCATCTGCGTATTGCACGATTTTGGTGTTGGGTAAGGTTTTGTGGAGGTCGTTAATAAAGATGTTGAATAGCATTGGGCCAAATATGGATCCTTGGGGTACTCCAGTGAGGGTAGGAAGGAAAGTAGAGGTGCCTTTCTCCCATTTTACAGCCTGAGACCTGTCAGAAAGATAGCTAGAGAACCAGGATAAGGTATTGAGGGAGAGATTAAGATTAGAAAGATGGTTTAGGAGGTGGGTGTGGGAGATGGTATCGAATTGTTTGGGTAAATCCAGTAGAACTGTAGAAACTATTTTTCCAGAGTCACGGGTGAGGTTTACAGTGTGTAGGAAGGAGAGAAGAGCAGTGATGATACTGTGGCCAGGTCAGAAGCCGTGTTGGGTAGGAGTGATTAGTTGGTGTTTGGTTAGGAATGGCATAAGCTTAAGGTGGATGCATTTTTCAAGGAGTTTAGCGATTGGGAAGAGGATAGCTATAGGGCGGAAGTTTGAAGTACTATTATTTTTGCCTCCTTTATGGAGAGGTAGAATAAAGGCGGAACGCCATAATTTAGGAACGTATGATTCCAGCATGGATCGATTGATCAGGATACTGATGGGAAGAGCGATACCATCTGCGGCTGTTTTTAGGAAGATGGATGGGATGTTGTCACGGGCTTTGGAGCAAGGTTTTAGGTTAGAGAGTAGCTTCTTTATGCGAGAGGTTGAGATGGGTTTAAGTTCAAAAGTAGGAGGAGGAGTAGGGGATGAGGAGGATTGGGTGGTTTGAGGGGGAAGGTTATTCTGGGAGTAGGACTTGGTTAGTTCTGTTATAGAGTTGGTAAAGAAGGAATTGAATAGAGAAGCTATTTCATGGTCAGATTTGCTGGTGTCTGGGCAGGGGCTGATTTTAGTACCTGGGCTGAGAAGGGAATTAATGGAGTTCCAGAATAGTTTGGGGGTTTTGGATTATTTAACTGAAGTTTGGTATAGTAAGACTTTTTGTCTCTGGTTATTTGTTTATATGAACATAAACAGGAGGGAGAAGATACTTTATTTGCATTTGTTAACTGGGGAAAGCACTGACCCACATGGACTTTTTTCATACATTCAGTCTTGGAGCAAAATATGGTTAAGTGATTTGCCCAAAGTCACACAAGCAAATGGAGGCTGAGGGAATCAGACCCTGAACTAGTCAAAGTAGCTTGATAACAGCGCATAGCCTTAATCATCTGCTGTGGCTGCCAGACAGTGGTAGATAGCTGTGAATATAAAACCCAGGCAACTGCAGATGTGACAAAAGTAAATAATGCCACTGCAGTATATTTTACAAACTCATATCCATCACAGTAATTTCAAATAAGCAATGAAAATGTAGCAGCTAGAACATGACAATGGAAATACTGACAGCTTATTTTCTTGCAAGAACTTTCATCCACAATGTATATAAAAGGAAGTGAGTGTGGTTGAGGAAGTTTGGAAAAGGAAAAGGAGTGAAGAAGAAGTCCAAATAAAGATGGATGCCATAGGGAAGGAGGATGTAAACAGAAAAAAGTAGGAGAGGAATGGAAGAAGTGAAACTGAAAGGAGACGAGAAAAAAAGAAGAAAAGGAGCAGTGGAAGGGGTTAATTTATATAAAGCATAAACACTACAGATGACTGTGTTTACATGTTGTTGCACGTCTAGTTTTCTTGAATAGTTTCACAGAAAAACTGGTTTCTGAGACCAGTAGCAAGAGTAGTTATTGCCTTGCATTGTCTCTTACATTCTGTCAATAATATTGTATTAAGTTGTACTGCCTCCTCCTTTTGGACTTTATTTAGCAAAGGTTTAAAACCATTAGTTGAAGGTGGTGTTCTGGTTCCCTTGTTTGCCAGATGCCTACATAGATCCATAGGTTCTTATTACGCAGGTGGTCTTGACAACCAGATCTAGCCTAATTGTGCAACCTGCAGAGTTTCATAGGTTTACATGACACCCTACACAATGAAGGCCATATTACCCCAAGAGTAAATCTGTGGGTATGCATCCAAACATCAAGGCGCAGCATGAATGATGCAACTGACTTGCAAAAGAGCTCTTAGGTAAGGGATTATTTAGGTGAAGATCCTACCTGTTCAAAAGGTCTTGTTTATAATGCAAGGAAGGTTGAAGTGTTTGTAGTGAGTGTTTTTAGTATTATCAGTATTGTTGAAGTGGACAAGGTGTAGTAGGACAGAATCTTTCACAGCATGGAAGGTGAGAGAGAAATCACCATGTGGGAACCAGCATAAGACAAAGAAAGGTGAGAGGATTGTTAGTCTGCTCAGGCAGCTGACAGAAGTTTACCTTTGTTTTTTGATTTTTTTAGTTAGGAAATATTGTGATCTTTCTAGTTAGGCAAAGTGTTTGGAGAGATACAAAGTGATAAATTATATTATATGGTTGTTAGCCTGATGAAGGAAAAATAGTGGGAGATTTTGACATCCTTGAACCTGTAAGATTAAGATATACTTTCATAATAAATTTCGTAAGATGTGAGAATTTCTTGACTAAAACTATCCTTTGGTCATCATGTATCAGTTAACTGTTGACAATGGTATCTAGAGTTACTTATTTATACCTTTGTTAACAGAGGTAGAATGCCCAGCCCCCAGGGTTAGAGGTAGAATGCCCAGCCCCCAGGGTTAGAGGCAGAATGCCCAGCCCCCAGGGTTAGAGGTAGAATGCTCAGCCCCAAGGTTTAGAGGTAGAATGCTCAGCCCCCAGGGTTAGAGGTAGAATGCTCAGCCCCCAGGGTTAGAGGTAGAATGCTCAGCCCCCAGGGTTAGTGGTAGAATGCTCAGCCCCCAGGGTTACAACCAACAGTGCACAGCAAAGCAAATAAGGGTTTTAAACATCACAACTGCAAAAGTTATTTTGAATGAGCAAGGATCATTGAGAATCACTGATTAATAGAGTGTGTTATATGCATTTAAACAACAAGGTTTTACATGATGAGCAAAACCTTTTGATTAACAAAGATCATTATTTATTTGTGATTTTGTTGACCTAGTTACCCCCACTAGGCTAGTAGCCTCTTATTAGGGGAGACTGACAGTAGCAGTCTTAATCCGATGTTCATCGTGTTTCACTGTTGCAGTCATTACACTTGGGTTATCCGCCGGCATGCTACCCGCAGTCGGCCCGAGTTCCAAAGTCTTGGTCCAGCATTGGTCGCTGTCGCCTCTTCCCTGACGTCAGTGCGCCAGGGGTATAAAAGATGCAACCGACGCCATTTTCTTCAGTCTTTCTTTCTGCGCGGTGCCCGAAGCAAAAGCAGTTCGCAAGTGCCGGTCGGCTGACTCCTGAGATTTTCTAAATTGAGTTTCAGAACTGAAGTCTTCATTAAAGCTAAGTACCCCATTGGGGAAACTTTTTCTTGCTCCAGACTGATGTCAGTAAACGTTAATAATTGTATCTCTTGTGGGAAGCAAATACCTCATAAGGACTTTCACTCTTACTGTATTCCTTGCCTAGGCCCTGACCATGACATTACCAGTTTGTCGGTTTTGTGCTAGATTCAATAAATGCACTATTAAATGTCGGTTTGATTTTGCTTTACATTATTTTGGCCGAAGTTTAATTACATAATGCCGTCGGAACAACTGATGACCAGAATTTATAAAAAACGCAAAGACAAAGAAAAGGACAGGCATCCGAGGTCCAAAACCGACAACAAAGTCTCTTCTAGGCCAGTCGCTGGTTCTCAGTGAGGCGCTTTCGCAGCCCCTGACACCCGCTACCTCAGAGGCACAGGCCATATCTGACAGCCACATGGAGACACTGAGGCCTGTGGAAACTCAAAGTATTGGGCCTACGGAAACTATTCCCTCAGATGGGTCCACAGCCGCTGAGCAGGCATCGGCTTCTGAGGGTGTTTTCAGACCTTCACAGCTTACAAATAAGCCTACTACAGCAACCAAGGCAAAGTCAAAAACACCATTAAAGACAAGGAAACAAGTACAGCATTCTCCTGAACAGTCATCCATGCCAAAGAAACAGATGCTTAAAATGGCCGAAGACCTAATTACTTTAATCAGGGGTTCCCATCCCCCTCCTGACAAAAGGCCTAGGCAAGGCACTGACTATGATTCCTCTGACCAGGTTTCTATTTCCTCTGATTCCTCTTCTGATCAGGGATATTGTCTCCCTCCCTATGAGGACTCTGATGCAGAAGAGTCTATACCTTCATCCTCTCCACCTGAGGATTATTCTTTTGGGGAAACCCTGCACACCACGAGGGAGTATTTCCATTGGGAGAGCCAGGATTATTCAGAATCCAAGAAAAGGCTCAGAGACTTTCTTTTATTGCCTCAGCACAGGCCCCTGGCTATTCCTCCTGTGCTTGATATTGTTGATGATGTTTTCTCTGAATTCAGTCTGACTCCTGATTCTTTACCTCCTGCACCAGTCAAGCCAGATAGGTACTACAGGGTCCCTGACTCTCATAAATTTCTTTACAAAAACACTGCTGCAGTTCCAGAAACAATTTCTCAGGGTCCTAAAGGGGTTAAGGCTTCCACTGCTAAAAGTCCTGTCCCCTCGGATAGGGATTCCAGAGCTCTGGACAGATGGGGGAAAAAGTTTACACTTCTGCTACTTTAGCTGTAAGGGCTTTAAATTGCCAGTTTCATATGCTTAAATATCAACTGTACCTCATGTCATTGTTAAAACAGAAAATGGTTTCAAACTCAGAAAGTCCTGACAGTAAGGATATGCAGGATTTATTGCATGCAGCTGAACAAGTGGGAAAGCATACTCTACAATGCGGTTTTGATTCATTAGAGGCTTCTTGTAGAGCCGCAGTTACAGGCTCTGTTATTCGAAGGCATGCTTGGTTGAAAGAACAAAGTTTACCTGACCATGTTAAAGTAAAATTATTGGATGCTCCACTACAGTATGATACTTTGTTTGGTGTTAAGGCAGAAGAGGTGTTAAAGAAAATGGAGGATGAAGCAAAATCATTGCAGACAGTAAAGGATTTTTTACAGGTTCAACCACATAGGTTTAGCAGAAACTGGCCTTCAGAAAATTTGTCCTTTCCGGTGTCAGACAGGCCACAAAGAGGCAGATACAGACACCCAAGAGGCAGATCTCAGCCCCAAGGCTCCTACAGACCTAAACAATGGGGTGCTTCAGCCCCCAAAGGAGAGGAAGACAAATCACAACCTTATAGGAAACAGTCCCAATGACTTCCCTCTACAGATGCCAAGCACTTACCTTTTGGCAGCATTCCTAGGGGGAAAGCTAGCATTTTTCTTAAAAAATTGGCACATGATCACCCAGGACAAATGGGTACTGAATATTGGTTCTCAGGGTTACAGGTTCCACTTTCACACACTACCAAAATCAAAAGGTATGCCGGACCTGCCACAAAACCAATGGGCAGAGGCGCAAAAACAAAAAGGAGGTTTGTGGCTGACAAAGTTCACAGATGGCTGCAAACTGGGCGCCATAATTGATACTCCAATGGACACAAGCATCCTTCAGAAAGGCCTCATAGAAACGGATAACTGGTGCCAGAGCCATGGCCTTAAACTGAACACCAAAAAATGTATAGTCATACCCTTTGGGAAAAACAAGGTACCCACAAATTACCACATAGGTGGTAATCCATTAAGTACGGAAGAAGTAATGAGGGACCTAGGGACCCAAGTTGATAGTAACCTCTCATTTGACACTCACATTGCCAAGGTGGTTAGGAAGACCTTCTATATTACCCACCTTATCATGAAAGGATTCACATCTAGATCAAGAGAGGTCATTGTGCCCCTATACTCTTCCCTTATCAGGCCCATAATTGAGTACAATGCCCCATTTGGGATGTACCTTACCCGACACCTGCAGCAGCTAGAAAGACCCCAAAAGTACCTCACCAAGAGGATTAAGGGTCTCAAACATATGTCATATGCTGCCCGGCTGAAGAAACTCCAGCTCTATTTAGTCGCATACTGCCTACTCAGAGGTGATCTATGCCTGACGTATAAGGCCATGTCCAGTCCGGAATTAATAGACATGCTCCACCTCAGAAAATCCAAATCCACCAGAGCCACGAGAGCGAGAGATTTGAACCTCAACATGGAAATAAATAGGACGTGCTGGAGGGACAGATTCATAACCCAGAGGCTCTCTACACTCTGGAACAGAATCCCAGGCCATGTTAGGCAGAGCCCCTCACTGACTCTCTTCAAGAGAAATCTTGATGAGTGGATGGGAGATCGTAGGTTTACCCCGGGGGTCATCTCTGTGTCACTACTAGACAGAGGCACAGTAAACTAAACCCTAAATGGGCATAGTATTCTCATTCCAAGGGGTGGCGAAAGCCACACACACTCTGGCTAGGCTTGTAAATGCCCTAGGGCAGATAGCCTAGTATGAACCTATGAACCTAACAAAACAATCAGATTCTGCACAGTCAACTCAGAACCTTAAATCTGGCAGCATGGCAGATAATGTAGCCACTCAGACTGCACCTTTCTCTAAAGCTGTTATGGATGTCATTTTAGAAGCCAGGAGGCCCAGCACTAGGAAATCTTATGCAGAAAAATGGAAGAGATTCTGTGCTTGGAACCAGGCACAAGGGCTCGAACCACTTGTTCCAAATATACCTCAGATTTTACAATACCTAACTGAGATGCTGGACAAAGGCCTATCTTTCTCATCAATTAAAATCCATGCCTCTGCCATTTCAGCTCATTACAATATGGAACCTCCTATTTTTTCACATCCTCTACTAAGACAGTACCTAAGAGGGGCAAAAAACATAAGACCCCCAAGGAGAGCACCAGTACCAACTTGGGATCTCAATTTTGTTTTAGAAAAGCTCACACTGCCGCCTTTTGAACCAGCCAGCACAGCTGATATAAAATTCTTATCATGGAAAACTGCTCTGCTCCTAGCAATAACTTCAGCAAGAAGAGTATCAGAGTTACAGGCATTAATGGCTGTGGAACCTTTCATCATTTTTCACCAGGACAGGGTTTCTCTTAGCACAAACCCAACATTCATGCCAAAAGTAGTTTCCAATGTGGCCCTGAACCAAACCATTCAGTTACCAACTTTCTACCCAAATCCCCAGAATAAAGGGGAGAGACTTCTGCACGCTTTGGATATACACAGACAGCTACGATTCTACTTGGACAAAACAAAAGCTTTCAGAAAAACTGAGCAACTGTTTGTAGCCTATGCTGCAGGATCACAAGGAAAACCTATCACAAAGCAGACAATTTCAAAATGGATAGGACACTGCATCCACTTCTGTTATGCACAACATGGCAAATTCGTACCTAAGGTCATTAGGCCACATTCTACCAGAGCAGCAGCCACTTCAGCAGCCTTTTTCAGAGGAGTACCAACCAAAGACATTTTAGAAGCTGCATCCTGGAGCTCAGTGCACACTTTCACCAAGCACTACCACTTACCTCTCTACTCTAAATCCAGAGCAGGCTTTGCCACTGCAGTCCTGTAGGGCCTGGTAGCCTCTCTAAGTCCAATTTCGACCCAGCTGCCCAACCTCAGCTTTGGGATTCAACCCAAGTGTAATGACTGCAACAGTGAAACACGATGAACATAGTACAGTTGTGTACCTACCATAAATGTAGATGTTCAAGTGTATTCACTGTTGCAGTCCAGGTTACCCACCCACCATCCCCCTTTTCATTGCTGGGACTTCTCTGTACTTCTCAACTGTATATAATCTATGTGGTGTATTTTCTTGTAGATGTAGGAAATGTTTATATTAGTACATGCATGCTTTTTGGCATAATTTTATTTTTCCAGCCTTCCTATCTGGGGGCACCTGACATCTGGGGCAAGAAAAACTGAAGAAAAGGACATCGGTTGCATCTTTTATACCCCTGGCGCACTAACGTCAGGGAAGAGGTGACAGCAACTGACACCGGACCAAGACTTTGGAACTCGGGCCGACTGCGGGTAGCCTGCCGTCGGATAACCCAAGTGTAAGGACTGCAACAGTGAATACACTTGAACATCTACATTTATGGTAGGTACACAACTGTACTTTTCACATTTATGTGTCTATCATTAGAATACACTTGTTTCCCAAAGGCAGCCACATGACAGTTTTCAGTGATAAGCTTATGGCCCTCAGTTTATTAAGTGCTGGTGCCGGTAAGCCCCTCTTGGAGGATATCAGCATCCATGAAGGAGTCAGTAATAGCACCCAATTTATAGCCATTGGCAAAACTCATCAGCCGTAGACTTTTGATATTTGCTTTCACATTGGAATTGTAGATGCTGAAGAGAAAGGACCCAGGATGGACCCTTGCGGAACACCACTGTTAACATACCTTTTAGTTGAGAAATTACTTCCAACTTTTAATATATGCATTCAGTGGGAGAGCTGATCTACACCCCAATCAGTAACATATGACTTTATCTTTAAACAGGTGAGTCTGTTGAAAATTCTAATATGGGGAATGGTACTAAAGCCTTTGGTGAGGCCCAGATATCCATAAACAAACTCGTCTTTTTTGATGGCATTAGCTAGACTTTCAGATAGATTAAATAGACAGGATCTACCTTAGATGGAGCCAAATTGATTAGGATCAAGGGTTTGTAAGCCACCATGTTTGTTTATGAGCTTGAACAAGATATATTTCATAATTTTAATAATGCTGATGAGGCTAATAGGACAGTAGTTGTCAGGGTCTGTGGTGTAGCCTCCCTTCTGGAATGGCAATAGTCGGGTCTATATCAGTTCATCGAATACCACAAACTAGAACTGCTAACCACGAACTCTAAAAACACCAAAAGCTCAGAACAGCAAATTTTTTCCCTGGGAAAAAATTCACTGTTCCGAGAAACACACACACAATACAAGCATACCAAAAAAAACAGCAATCCACACACATACACTTAAAATCCTACATCTAAACCTACACTAAACTGTGCATACAATACTAACTATCCACTATCCTTAATCCAAACCCTAACCCTAAGGTCCGTCACTATCACACACTCACCTTACCCGCGCCCTAACCCTAACTCACATACCCTGCCCTAACCCTAACGTCCACACAATCGCACACTTACCTGAACCCAACCTGTAACTTTCCACTACCGTGCTGAAAATAGCAAAGTCACAGAAACGGACAACCAAATTCTTTCCCTAGGAAAAAATTTGGTTATCTGCAGCTCGCTATTTTCAGCGTTCACTGTTTTCAGGTCGATATTAGACCACTCAAAGTATTAACACTTCGATGATCTAATATAAACCCGCAACAGTCAGTAGTTTCTTAGAAATCAGATACTTGCATCATGGAGAGATTAAGGTTGAAAATGTTTAGTATGGGTTTGGCAGTGTTGTACTTTTTATTATTAATTAATTTATTGATTGAATTATCACTTGTGACTTAGGCAGACTTACATTTATATAAAAGTAATTAAACCATATTAACAAGTTCACATTTACAAACATTATACGTCACTCATATTTTTATATATCCTATAATCATTATGTTACATAAATTATTCAGTTCCTGGCTTCTCTTAAACCTCATTCCTCCTCTAAAACATTCTTCTGCATGTACTGTTCCCACAGTTTCCAGTTCTTTCTTTGTAATTTACTCCTATCTCTTTCCAAAGATCCCACTTCGTTTCCTCTTATATCTGTTATAATATTCACTACTTCAGGTATAGCTTGTTTAGATTTTGATTTCCATTTTTAGTAACTGCTTTTTTGGCAGCAAACAGAATTAAACTTAACAAGACCTTACTATGTCTACGCAATTCAGATCCTGTATCCCAACTCAAAAAAAAAAATTCCTTAGTTACACTCATTTGCTCGCCAAGTATTCATGGCAGAGTACTCTGCCAACTCATTACACTCCCAAGACATATGTTTCCAGTTACCTCTTTCTTCACTATCACACCTCCAACATTTGCTGTCTACCTGAGGAAAAATTTTTTGGAGTCAGCTTGAGGTATAAAAGCATATATGCAAACACTTTCAGGCAAAAATTCTAAATCGTCTAGACTTTGTTGCATATTTGGGAGCCATAAATACATCCCCCTGTTTTTTCCTTGTAAACTGCATATTGAATCTCACTTCCCAATCTTTTGTGAACTCTTCTGATCAATTCCTATACTTACTGTACAATATTTTATATGCTGTACTAATTATTCCTTTTTCAACAGCAGTTTGTGTTCTAGGTTCAATTAAAAACTCAACCAGTGTAGATATTTCAGTTAGAATTCCGCTACCCATTTCTCTTTGTCTATATTATATCAAACCCTGATAGGGATGGCAATCACTACCCTGCAATCCAAACGTCTTCTTGGGCTCTTCCCATTTTATTACCTTTCCTTCACTTATTATTTGTTCTCAGCATCTTGGGTCCTTTACCAGCTTCCTCCAGTAAATTCTAACCCCCTCTCGTCTATTCTCTGCACCCCTAATTGCACATTCTTATTGCCAGAATCTCCTATCTCCAATCTTTTGTTGGCTTATTTCTTAGTATGCGTTCTGATACTTTATGAACATAATATTCTGCATGATTGTTGTTATTCTCCTTAAGAATCTGTATCCAAAATCCCATTCTTTCCTTATTTTTTAATTACCCCTCACTTCATCATCATCCCTTTCCATTTTGAATTGTAACTTTCTCCTTGTGTTATGTATAAGAGACTTAACTGTGTAGCACTAAAATATCCCTTCAAATCAGGTAATCCTAAACTTCCTTGCTATGTTAAGAGGATAAACTTATCCCACTTGACTCTTGATCTCTCTTCCCCTCTCAAATAAAATACTTCAACTCTTTATTAATTCCTGCTCACAACTTCTCCTCTGGCTGATAAAAAAAATATATGCCTAACCTGGGTATAAAACTAATGGGCTAAAGACATTTTTATTGTCTGTACCTTATTGTACATATTCATAGGCAAGAACTTCTAGTTTCTCATTATTATCTTTTGTTTAGTCTCTTCCCAGATATCCTTAGCTGGCATAACAGAATCATTTTTAACCCATACTCCTAAATACGTCATGTTATCATGTCTCCATAATTCTGAGTATTGCTGGATCAGTTTGTGTGTTAGTACATAATTTATAACTATAGCCTTTGTTTTATCTTCATTAATTTTACATCCTGAAAAAGAACTGCCTCAGAATATTCCACAACACTGAGATGTCCTTTTCTGGTTCCAGTAGGTGCAAAATAATATCATCTGCAAATAAAGCCAACTTCTCTTAACCATGCCAATTATATTCTTGAATTTCTGAGTCACTATTTTCTTTAGAACAAGCACCACACGAACACACCAGTAACACAGTGGCAAAAACTATTTAATAGAAGATAAGCACTTTCACGATTTTAACAATATCGCTTCTTCAGATCAAGAGAACAATCAGAACAGCCCATTTATAAAGATAAGATATGCAATCAAATCACTAAAGCTCTACTCACGTCCCTTACCAAAAACGACACATAAAAAATATATAAAAATATATATTGCTAATCATTGCAAAACATGTATAAACGATAGTAATATATAGTATATAACACATAGTATAAGGACACTAGAACTATAATCAAAGGAGACTATCTATGTAGTCTCCTAGCTTTAAGAGCAGTTTTCAAAGGAACATGCTCATTTAATCCACACCCTCTAGTGGCACCCAGTCTTAAACTCCAGTGCAATTCCACCCACTCGGTCTTTGTTCTAATATCCCTCAACCATTGCATTAGGATATAGTCTGTCTACAACTAGGAACTTAAAATCAATGTCAGTCCCCTTCATCATCACATGCTTGGCAAGTGCATTACACTTGTACTGTATATTAATAGAGTGCAAGTGTTCCATTACCCATTCTCTCAACCTCCTATTACTCTTGCCAGCATAAAAACAAGGGCATTTAGTACATCTAGCAAGATATCCTTCATGGTACAGTTAGCATTAATCCTAAAATCAAATATCCTACCATTGTCTGGATTAGTAAACCTATTGCTAGTATCTGTAAACCGGCAATACCTACAGTTCTGGCAAGGGAAGGTGCCTATCTGGCCCATCCCTTTCCTAACATCCTTCTCTTTATCTGGGTAGCATAGCATCCGTTTAAGATTTAACTTATTCCTATAAATAAATGTTGGATGTATGCCTACAGTTTGTCTGATCTTATCATTTGTGAGCAGTACCGACCAATTCCTATTAATTATGTCAGTGATACACTTGGCATCACTGATATATTGAATGGAAAAGGCCACTGATTTCTTACTATTACTGTCAAGTATACAACCACCATTACTGGTCAATCTTTTAGAGAAATATGGCCTAGCTCTTGTAGTTCTCAAAGCCACTCCTCAGGCCTAAGGTTACCACTCCTTTACCATATCTTCTGTCCAGAAATGGCCTCTAAGTGTGTTCAATTCATCCTCAAACTTTTCATCACCAACAGGCTCTCATACTCTGCCCCTTCACAATATTAGAAAAAATATGTGAAGGGTGCATACTAGTCCTATGTAGTAAGGAATTTCTATAACATTCCTTCCTAAATAGGCTTATACTTAATGTAAAATCAGCCACCCTCTCTACTTGGTGGTGGTATAGCTGATAGTAATAGTAAGAAATCAGTGGCCTTTTCCATTCAATATACCAGTGATACCAAGTGTATCACTGATTTAATTCAGAGGAATTGGCCGGTATTGCTCACAGATGATAAGATCAGAGGAAACTTTAGGCATACACCCAACATTTATTTATAGGAATAAGTTAAATCTTAAACGGATGCTATGTTACCCAGATAAAGATAAAGAGAAGGATGTTAGGAAGGGGATGGGCCAGATCTGTAGGTATTGCCGGTTTACAGATACTAGCAATAGGTTTACTAATCCAGACAATGGTAGGATATTTGATTTTAGGATTAATGTTAACTGTAACATGATGGCTATAGCATATCTTGCTAGATGTACTAAATGCCCTTGTTTTTATGCTGGCAAGAGTAATAGGAGGTTGAGAGAACAGGTAAGGGAACGCTTGTACTCTATTAATATACAGTACAAGTGTAATGCACTTGCCAAGCAAGTGATGATGAAGGGGACTAACATTGATTTTAAGTTCCTAGTTGTAGACAGACTATCCCCCAGATCCTCTATGCCCTGCAGGGCGTGCATGATTAGTGCAGGAGCTCTAGCAGGCAATATGTCTGCTGTGCGATCCAAGAACCGCCTGCAGGGGCATGCACGAGATCTCCTGCACTAATCATGCACGGACTAAGCCTTGGTATGCAAATCACCTCATTTGCAGGAAAAATCCATGCAAATGAGGTGATTTTGCAATCCAGGAAGCTTGCAATAGTCCGTGCAAGACTAGTGCTATCTGCAGAAATGCACTCGGTTAGTAACCGAGTACATTTTAGCAAAATCCAAAATGGAGCTTTGACAGCTCCAAATAAAGGCTGCATATCATTGAGGAAGCATGCCAATGGCCAAGTATAAGGCCATTGGCATTGCAAACAATAAAAAAAATTAAAAAAAAAAACTTTTATTTTTTTTTTTCACCGATCCCGGCTGTTTAAGCATAGGGCAGTAGTGCGCAAACGGGATCAGGGGATAATAATAAAATAAACTTAAAATAAGCATTCTAACTAAAATCAGTATTTTGCCATGCAAGTCAATGGCAGGCAGAAGACAATCTGGCCACTGAGTAATGGTTGCTAAGAGGGGAGGCTTAGTGTGAGACATGTAACTATGCATTAGCAGACAATCCTATGCAAATGAGGGGAAGGATAGTGAATCCCAGTTTTCCCCAGCATGTGAGGTAGGTCCCAACAGTGTAAGAGTATGAATAGCTGGGTGCAAGACAAGGATATAGGTGACATCATGGGGGTGTGTGTTTCAGGTATACTGTAAGTGGATTGGAGCCCTGTGGCTCGGGATTGCTCTTAGCTTAGCACGGTTAAGCTAGGGGGTGTGTTTATACCTGCCTAGCACTCTTTACAAAGCCTAAGTGGGTGTGTGCGCCATGCACTGGGTTTTAAAGAAGAAAAAAAAAAAGTAAACCAGGAAATAGCAGCCCTGTGCACATTTGAGCACTCTGTTTGCACAGTGCGCCCCTGGCCTTAAACAGGAAGGCAATGGGAAGGGAAAACAGCAGTTGGAAGGTAATCAAGGAGAACTAGCTTAGCTGGCAGGTGAAATGTATCAGAATTAGCCAATTACACAGCAGCAGACAAGCCCAGCCCAGTACACCACTATAAACTATGCAAACACCTTTCCCCCTTGTTTTTTTTTTGTTTTTTCCCAAAAACTCTGCACCATTGGTGTATAAAAACTGGAAAATTTTACAAAACGAAAGCAAGACAAAAATGTTAGGGGCTGCTTTTGCTATCATAAACCAACATGTGCAAGAGGCTGAGGGTGGTGAGGATGTGAATGCTGCTGACCAATCCACAGTGAGGAGACGGAGAAGAGTGTACAGACCCAGGGTAACCTACCAAGGGCTACATGAGCTGGAGATAGTGGAGCTCTATAGGGTGGACAGAGACCTCCTACAGCAAATTGTTGAGCTGTGCTGGCCACGCCTCACACACAGAACTAACAGAGGGGAACCCATCCCAGTAGATACCAAGGTATGTGTAGGCCTAAGAATACTAGCTACAGGTACCTTCCAAAGGCCAACTGGGGATATGATGTGGATTTCACAGGCATCAGCATCCAGGGTACTCCACCAGTTCCTGGATGCCATGTCAGCACATGTCGGTAAGCACGTATATATCCCCGACACCTGTGAGGCAATATGCGTCTCTTCCACCAAATAGCAGAATACCCTGAGGTAGTGGGTGCAATAGACTGCACACACATACACATCAAAGCACCACCCAGTGAGCGGGGTATCAGCTGCCAGGATGTATGCGATGCCCAGGGCATAATAATGAATTTGTGTGCTGGCTGCTCTGGAAGCTATCACGAGTCCCACATCTGGCATCTGACACAGCTGTACCAGAGATTTGCCAATGGGGACATCCTACATGGTCACGGTCACTGGAGCCATGGCTGATGACACCCATCAGAAATGCACACACACCTGAACAAGAACTCCATAATGAGGGACACGCACAAACAAGAATCATAATAGATATGTGTTTGGGATGCTCAAGTCATGGTTCTGGTGTCTGGACACATCTGGTGGAGCCTTGCAGTACTCACCAACTACATGTACTCAAATTGTCCTTGTATGTGCCATGCTACACAATATGATCCTGCGGAAACAGCTGCAGCAGGAACAGCATGGGGCAGGGCCACACAGCCCCCCACCATTGCCAAGGCCTGCACAAGCACAGAGTGACTTGGAGGAGGAACAACCTGAGCCTGCCCCAGTAGGCAGAAGGAGGTGTGCCCAGTATGCCCTGGCCTTGGCAAAGAGGCAACACATAGCACATGCACTGACACAGTAGGGACCCAGGGAATGACACCTCTCTCTGACTCGCACATACAGTAAAAGGGATGATAAACATGACACTACCTGTGCTCAACCATGTATGGGGAGTGTACTATGTGCATCCGACAAAGGCAGCTCTGCAGCACTACCCACAATACTGGGATACCCATACGGTAAGTGACTCACACATGCCAGTCGGGGGGGGGGGTCACATACCCAAAAACAGTCACAGCCAGCAGGACAGGTGAAGACAAACACAAACAAATGCTGTGCTATGGCCTCTGAATGAGGTCTATGGGTAACCCCCCCGGCCTACACAGACAGACTACAGCAGGCCAGGCAGTTGGATGTCAGTTGTGAAGGCTAGGAAGTCGGAAACTAATATGTAGGTAATTAAAAGCTAAGATCTGTAGTACACTGGTATGCCTCTAGCCAGCACGATAGGTAAGACTACAGACTGAAATGGAGTACCCGACATACCAGTGCAGTCCTAGCAAATGTGTACAAGTGTCAGGTGTGCCCCCCCCATCCTACGTAGACTTATAGTAACAGTCAGGTGTACCCCCCCCACTCCTGTGTAGAAATAGTCAGGTGTGCCCTCCCCCCATCTGACATAGAAATATAGTAAAAGTCAGGTGTGCCCCTCCAAACCTGTGAAGAAATGTAGAAATAGTCAAGTGTGCCCCCCCCATCCTACATACAACTATCGTAACAGTCAGGTGTGGCCCCCAAACCTGTATAGAAATGTAGAAACAGTCAGGTGCCCCCCCAGCTATGCAGAAATGTAGCAACAGTCAATGCCAACTGACTGATGGATACCCTGCAGACACATCATGCTACCTGTCGGTGTACAACACAGAGGTCAGCACCGCAGTTCAAACATCCTAGACTTGATCCAACCATGCAATACAGATGGCCATACTTGGCATGCTCGCATACTTAGAGAAGTGAAGGCAATGTCAGTCAACAACATACTGAAAGGTCATACTGGGCATGCTGACACCCTTAAACACATGAAGGCCATGTCTGCAAACACCAGTGGACCAGATATATCTGGCAGTCGCAGTTCTTAGTGCAGACACATGTCAGTATTCACCACTCCTGCCTTGCACACACAGTGGATAGGAATACAGACATATATGTAAGGACAACACACTATAATAAGCCAAAGACAGACGGACATAGATGTGTTGAAGAAGGAGACCGTGACAAGGAGCCATCCAGCACTGTCCCACCCAGCACACAGCCAAAGGACCCCAAACACATGAGGTGCAGATGTCACCCACTGCAGATAATAGCCACCAGTATCTGTCAGCATTACAGACTATGTGGTGCACGTGCCAGCTGTGCAACATGACTGTACAAGGAAGTAGTCATTTAGTAGCTGTATACATGTACCTGTGACATATGACCCTGTGTGTGCCCACATGTGGCTTGTCAACCCCTATATGAATGGGTTCTGGGCTATGCACACACCGCCCTCCCCATAGCCCTACTATGACAAGCCTGCTGAGGTTATCCAATGTGAAATACACCCTTGGGAGAGCTGTAGCCCAGTAATCTCCATGGTGCATCCCATAACTGCGTACTGCTGTAGTGTGATAAACTAGTTAGGTAGGAGTTCTAACCCCAGACTTGGCAACTGTGTGTGTGAGTGTGTGCTTGTCCTCGTGTCTGACTGTGTAGAGAACAATGCTTTTTAGGCAGCTCACACTCCTTACAATTCATATACTTAACTTTGCCAAGGCTGCTGATGTCACCCATCTAGAAATACACCTCTGGGAAGGTTGTAGCCCTGTAATCTCTGTAGTGCATCTGGTAGCTGCGTACTGCTGGAGTGTGGCAGTTCTGGATGTTTTGTGTGTGTTTCAATGTCTGTGTATGGAGCAATGCATTATAGGCAAGTCAGACACAGTACATTCCAAATGCCCTACTTTGGTAATCCTGTTGATGTCATCCATTGTGAAATACACCTTTGGGGAAGGAGTTCTATAGTAATCCCCATGGTGCGTCCTATAACAGATCCATGCTGTAGTGTGATATAGACCTCGGTCAGGGGTTCTGTACCCACACATGTTGGTTGTGGATGTTTTGAGTGTGTCTCACTGTCTGTGTAGGGAGCAATGCATTTTAGGCTACTAACTCACAGTACCTTTGAAATGCCCTACTTTGGTAATCCTGCTGATGTCATCCATTGTGAAATACACCTTTGGGGAAGGAGTACTCCAGTAATGTCTATGGCGCATACTATAATTGTGTAGTGCTGTAATGTAATAAACTAGTTAGGTAGGGGTTCTACTCCAAGACATGACAGGTGTGTGTGTGTGTGTGTGTGTGTGTGTGTGTGTGTGTGTGTGTGTGTGTGTGTTTGTAACTTGTATCCTGTGTAGAGGTGGTTGTGAGTGTGTGACACCCGTGGCCGATGTGGAGTGGGTTTTGCATATTTCTTATATGGTGGCCCTACTATATATCACAATGTCAACCGTACTGGGATAACAGATGTAAAATAGCTGAGAGGCTGGGGTGCAAAGCCATACCCTTACATATGACATCAAGGCCAAGCAATCACAGTTAGCAACCCCAGTATTACCCAGATCACACTCTCTACCCATGTCTCATACACACACATGCCTAGGCAACAGCCAATATGTGGGTAGTACACTGCATATTGAACCTATGAACCTATATTGGCCACCGATAGTGACTATGGAGTGATAGTGGGCTACAGAGGGCATGTCACCCTGCCCATCTGTCCAATATGCACGTACATGCAGACAGTGAACCTCCCCCATGCTCCCCAATGGACACCTGCACCACCTACAGTGCCTTCACATGTGACCCACAATGGACATACCATGCCTGACAACATGCCCTGTATAGACAGATGCCACTGACTCCAGGGAATGCTGTTAGCATGCTATCAATGTAGGTGCAGGGTAAACCTGCTTCCCATTACCAGTTCCTGCCACAGGTGGGCAAGACTGGCACATCTGATGATAATCCATGTTCACAACATGGGCCAGACACCCCAGGTACAGTTCCACATGTCACTGTACATGCATGTGGGAGGTGTGCACATCCTAGACCCCATCCATGTCATGGACTAAGGAACACATACATGGCAGGCAATGCGCAGCATTGGCCAGAAACAGTAGTCACCCAGGTGACTGGATGGGAGATACAATACACACCTGTGTGGGCAAATGCAGAAACTACAGCCCTGAGCCACAATACAGACCATTGTCATGTGCCCTGATGCCAAGGTGTACCCATCACCTACCCTTGTATAGCCTGCTGGCACAGTTGACCACCACACACCCGTGCAGACATGCACCCATGCATGTCAGTACTGGCATCCAGTGTGTTTGTGTGTGTGTTGTATGGTGCGTATGGCTACATCCACACTCACTACAACCCCCATGGGCATACTGAAGCATGCTGTCCAATGTCTGACACCTCTTCATAATATTTGCCTTTACGACCTCCGTATGACCCATGAGGTGCATGTGATACCTGCACAGTGATGCGTTGTGTCAATCCCACTACTGATGAGTTGTACTCCTGGCCCTGCCAAGTGTGTCAATGTGTGTGCGTCCCTGTGAGACTGTGGCTGTGTTGATGCAGGCACCTGTTCATGCAGACAGGAATGTGTACATCACCTACCTTATATGTACCATATCCCTGTTGCAGATGTCACTCACCATCACATATATGTTCTGTGTGCTCTACAACAGGTAACCCATGTGGCGCATCCAATAACTGCATCTAACTGTGATAGCACTACATAGTTGTCGGGGGTTTGATACCCTGTGCTGGTAGGTGCGTGACACAAACATGCTACAGTTTTACTCTCCCACCCCTCCCTGACAGGTATTTGCCTCTGTCTGTCTCTCCCACCCCTTCTCTGGTAGATGGGGAGACCAACACCTGCTTTGCTTAGGCAGTAGCATGTGTATTTTAAGTGATGCTCATGATCAGCTGATGGCTTCTGCACGAATTGCAGCCCTCCTCTAGCTGATTGCATGTGGGAACAGCTGTGGTAACATTCCCATAGCCAATTGCATGGAAACACACTCCAGTATCTAGGAACATCATGGTGGTATTGGCCCTTTTCATTCACTGGGAGCAGGAACTAGATCTGTTGTTTGGCAAACAGCATCTCAGGTGGATCGGAGATTTACCTCTATCAACATACACTGTGGAAAGAGAGCAACAAACAGGAGGGGGATGTGCCTGACCTGACTACAGACTGTAAGTGCTGCTATACTGCATTTGGAGTAATGTTGGTTTAACAGTGTTTGTCAGGATATGGCTTTCATACATGTTGCAATACCTGCCATGTCAGTTCCATGTTTATGAGGAATCCCCATCTGCAGGGTCATCTGCAGACTGGCCAGTGTTGTGCCATTAGTTTCATGTGTTAGCCACGGAGAATCGATCTGTGGACTGCAGAAGGTAGTGTGAGGATTGCAGTCTGTAGATGGTGAAGGCTGTGACAGTTACTGACTTCATATCCCTCATAGGACATATGTTGCAACAAACCCTGTTACAACAGTAAATGTATGAGGGTATCACAGCAACATGTCAATATTGGCCCTGTGTATGTGCTTCCAGCCACACCTCTGTCAACCTTTGTACGTGTCGTGCATGAAGTGGTACCTATTTGCCATACACCATAATTAGTGTCATCATATCTGATAACAAGCCAGGGATATATCAGACTGCTACACATGTTATGTACAATAGGGTTATATTTCATGACATAACCTGGACATTCTGTGGATGATTGTACACTACTGAGGTCTGTGTACGTATGGCGAATGTCGGCAGTGTGTGTATTGTTAATATGTACTTTAGCCTGTGTACAGACTGTGGTAGATGTCATTGTTCTAGCTCCCCTCCTATCTCATGTTACATGCTACCACAGTGCATGGTACCATATTGGAGTACATGTTCTTACGGCCATACACACACATGTCCCATACCACAGACAGCCATCAGACCAAACTGTGTAGCAGCCCAGTATATGTAGGGTCATTCTGTGGGTGGCACATATGAGGATGATGTAGAACAGATAGTCCATATACTGGAATATTATGCTATCTTACGATATGAGGATGTGACTGTGTTCACATTAGTTGTGGTTATGCACTTTCACACATGTGTATCTTACCCTGTGCTGTGACATGCCTGTGGAACCTGCTATATATGCAGGTACATGTGCATTCCCCCATAGGGGATGTAGGCCAGTGTTGAGCCAGTCCACTTCTAGCCTGCACAGTGCATTGTTACATGCCTAGCAGCTTAGTGTACTTACCCAGTGAGATGTCATGTGCAGATACTTGTCAGATGTACTGCTGCTGTACCTCCCTTAAAAGTAATGTATGTCAGACAGAGCAGTGGGATGCTGTACAGATGTATGTCAACATCTAGTGAGTAGTATGTGGCCATGGCACCCCTATACCAGCAGTCATTATGTGTCAGGCCAGACAGGAGTGTGTGAATGCATAACCCCTGGTAGCAAATGTGTACCAGTCATTATGTGTTATACCCATCTACATGGCTGTCTACATCCATATTGGCAGGCATGTTACACATGTTGTGCACTAAGGGCTTATGAGTATACCTCTGGACTTTACAGGGTGTGTCAGAATTTTCACATATATTGGCCAATATCTCTGCTGCAGTCCACATGGCCATTACATGCTAACAGTGGTACATTACAATGATTTCCTTAGGATGGCTGTCAGTGGCCAATGGCACACATGTTAGAAGCAGATGTGCCCTTCCACACACAGCATGTCTGTGAAGACAATCCCAATGACAGTAGCAATAGTGTACTAATATTCCTGCTATACATACCTGACATCCCCTTGCACTACGACTTTGGGACTATAGGGGCTGGTATAGGGCTACACTCCATGTCCAGGACATATAGTGGAAATATATGTACATATACATATCCAGATAGCCATAGATTTATATATACATATATATATATATATATATATATATATATATATATATATATATATATAATTACACGTGTAGTACTTCCAATTACCACTGTCATGGCAACCACCCACTGTAAATCCCTACATCATGTGGGTGTGGTCCCTTTACATTTCCTGTGTGAAGGACATCCTACCTGTGTGTGTGCATCAGTGTTACAGACAGCAGGTAGCACTACTTCTTACAGGAGAGCCTGCACACTCAGGGCAGCTACATATCCGTAGGAGGTTCAGGAACTACAGACGGAGTGTGAGTAGAGTTGTGTTATGCTTTGTATAGCACTGGTGTTACACGGTGTGTGTGTCCAAACAACTATACCTTGGAATGCAGTCTGTCTGCAGTACTCTTAGCTGTGGGCCTATCCTCTTGGTGGCCAGAAGTGTGCCTATCATGTGTTGTCTGTCCACCACACAGGTCCTGTGCCAGATTATCTCACTGGCAGTGTGTGTGTTGAGTGCTATCAGTACATGGCTGCATCCATTTCTGTTTCTGACCTAAATACCCTGACTAAGGGTATGTTGCAGACTATCCTGTAACACCAGCAACTTGCTTAGTGTATGGCAACAGTTCTCCACATATGTGCTTGTGTCCCAGCCTCTGTTCTCCACCTACATATCAGGCGTGGCACATATGACATGCTGTTGGCATTTCTTCAATAGTGGGCTGTGAGTATATCACACTGCCATTGCTGCCAGCAGTCCACTGCTATTGTATCCCTCACACATACGGTGGGGCTGGGGTCATATATGTGTGGGTGTCACCTACACAATACATGTGTGCTCTTATGCACTCCAGAGGTCAGTGTATGTAGCAGTGGTATACAGCCCTGTATTAATGAGTTGGGGGGGCACCATAAATGACCTAGGCTGTTAAAATATGTGGGGGTATCGGGTGAGCTGCCTTAAGTTATCTGGATGTACAGTACTGTACACTTCACCTATATTTACATTACTTACATATCCTGGGTTAATGCAAGCCTACGGCCTCCTGCCATACAGACTGTTCTGTTTGTCAGTGTGCATGTGATGGTGTCAGTTATGCCTTATTATCTAACAGTTACAACCCATTTGGTCACATGACGTCTTTACCACCAACTGATGTACAGAGTGTAGATAAAGGCTGCTGAACTATATACCTGCATTACATACTGTTGATCATTTGGTATCCTGTGGCACAGTCTGTACTCACTATTGTATAAATCAAAGTGCTTGGCCTGGACATCAACAATTGTGAACCTTTCCAGACTACTGTAGTAGTATAACCATTATACAGTTGTATTTCTCTGTGTATATGAATGTCAGTGTCTGAACAGCTACATGACATGGCATATAGAACTGTAATAGTACACAATGAAAGGTATTGCATTTCTGCAGACCTGTGTGTGGTGTTTTCCCTATGACCTGTCTGGGTATATGTTGCAGGCAACGAATGTCATTTGTATGGGTGGCCCATACAGTGTCCAGTTGTTCAGGTGTTAACTGTAGTCATAGTGGCTGTTCCATATTGTGTGCACCTTATACATATGTATCGTACTGTACATATATCTGCATATGTATGTGTAGTCACATGTATATACATATATATGTATATATATTTATCCATAAATATGTATATGTGTATATATATATATATATATATATATATATACATATATATATATTTATATATATATATATATATATATATACATATACATATATGTATATATGTATATATGTATATATGCATCTGCATAGCTGTGTATCCATATCCTGGGGATGTTGATGGCTTCCACAGTTTACATTTCCTATGGGAGGCAGACTGTACTGCATGATATGTCACCAATACCAGCCTGACATCATACAGGTGGTACGTACTACTGTTAACATCTTTTGCCCATGTCGTGTCAGGTCCTGGTTATGGGATCTGCAACACTTGGTAGTGTATCGCAGAGCAGACGTGTATGGCTGTTGGGGGGGGGGGCTATTTGTAAAGGATGTATAGTTTGTGGGGCCTCCCAACCCCATTAACAGTGCATGTGGACATATGTGTGTTTGTTACTCTGCCATTGCTATCTACAGATATATGGCCATATATACCGACATAGATGTATATATCTGCTTACATATAAATAACTGTGTCCGTATATACCTACATAGATGTATATCTGCGTACACATATGTAACTTGCTGTGTATATGTAGACATATAGGTGTGGACACATATGTGTCGATGTAGGCATTTGCATGTATATATGTTCATGTATATTAATTTAACTGTATATAGATTTAGAAATTATATATATCTACATATATAGATATGTTGTAGCTGTTTACATATTAATATATTTCCACACGTACATCTAGATAGATGATGGTATACATTCTCTGTACTGTTGCATTACTGGGCTGGATATTATGTTTGTGAAAACATCAGGATTACGCATATCTGCTATGGCTTAGTGGTAAATCACTTTATGCATGGTGTACAGGGTCCTTGGTTGAGCCTTGAAGGAGCTGTTTGTTTTGTTGCTGGGCATAACACGGCCTATTGGATACAGACAGATTTAGGCAATTTTGAGCATTTTTAAGTGGGTCTACGTGGCGGTAAGCACTGCCTGCACAGATTAAGCAATATAGAAGCTAACTGACTGTAAGTTACTGTAACCGGAAGTTGGCAGTGCTTAGCTCCATGCAAACCTGCGCAAACCCGCTTACAACTGCTTTAAAGAGTTTTAATCACTCTGTATCCAACAGGCCTTGTTCTGCCCAGCAAGAAAATGAACAGCTCCTGCAAGACTCAAAACCAGGACCCAGCACACCATAGACAAAGTGATTTACCCCTAAGCCATGGCAGATATGCATAATCATGATGTTTTCACAAACATATCATCCAGCCCAGGTATTCAGCACTACAGGGAATGTATTCCACCATGTAGATGTATGTTTGTGTGTGTGTATGTATATTTATATTTAAATGGATATAACATATCTATATATGTAGATATAGACATAGAACTATCTATATATATATATATATATATATATATATACATACATATATATATATAAATATATATATATATATCTATATATATATATATATATATATATATATATATATATATATATATATATATATATATATATATATATATACATACATACATATATATATATATATATATATATATATATATATATATATATATGGATTCACTTTAGAAGCTCGAATTCCCAAAATCTCGAACCTCATATGATTGAGACCACAAGATCGAGTTTTGGAAACTCGAACTTCTAAAATGAAACGCAAAAAAAAAAAAGTCAAACATTGCTTTTGCAGGGGCTTCCCCTGCACTATGGGGGTTGTGCCCCCCACACCCCCTACTTAAATATACCAACTCCGAGATCGCACTACAGTGGGGAAAAGGGAAATCTCCCATATTGCGCTGTATGTGGAAGCGCAAAACGGGAGATTTCCCACTTCCTGTCAACACCACAAAAAAGATAACAACATTATGTACACACAGAGCATACAAGAAGCCTTGCCTCTGTGTGCACGTAACGTTTTAAGGTAAGTAAAGCCATGGATACCACACAGTCCTGGACAATGCCAACCATAGATTGTCCCTCAGCTAAGGCCTATGGTGATGAGGTCTGTAGAGGCAGTGTGACTGTGCATGGATAGGGTGGATACTTGTGGGATGTCAATTGGTGGCCCAGCGGCAGCCCTTGACGACCCTCCCTGTGCCTTAACACACCTATCCTCATGGTCACTGTCTGTATCAATGACATCAGATTCCCTGCGGGAGGGACAACAGGGAACAGACTGTAAGATCTGTACTTCACCACTAAACAGTACACACACACAAACACACACACACACACACACACACACACTTGTGTGTGCAGACATGGCACACACACAGACATACACACATGCAGTCGACATACATAACAACCCATACACTCCACCAGACAGCATCTAGAGACAACTCCAGCACCCCCATAACACACACAATAGCAGGTGATGGTGCAGTACATTATCACACACAGACCTGTAATTACACACATCAGGGTTGGGAGGGTGGCCTAATGGTTAAGGTGTTTGCCTTACAAACATAAGGTGCAGGGTTTGAGTCTCACAAGGGATAAATTGGCTAAGCTTAAAATTGCTTACAAGGGCAGTTAGCTTAGTACTAATCTATGAACCTATAAGCATGCAGGACATGTGGTGCTCAATAGCATGCAGTGCAACTGTAGTCAATCCCTTTTACCAACATTATACATGGCTCTGCTGCATGGCTTCTGTTAGTAGGTGATGGCCCTCCCCTTGGAACACTCTGCAGCCATGTCCACAGCATTGCTGTGCATCTGTTCAGCACCCTGGCATGTACTGTGCACCATACCTCAAAGATGTACACACCATTGCAGGATGTGTGTCTCTGTGTCAGTTATGTTTCCTCTGCTGCTCACAGCCTCTGTGTGTTTCTGGGTTATATGTGGACACGTGTTTTGTGAATGCCTGATGTGTATTCACAGATGTCATCAGTGGTGCATGTATGAGTGATAAAATACCATTAGACTGACCACAGACACAATGTACTGTACCTTTGATGAGTGCACAGACCATTGTTGACATGGCACCCTCTTGCATGACATGGTGCAACACTACTGCATATGGCAACACTACACATACCTGATATGTGACATATGATCTAGGCAGTCAGTTGCATTACGAGCCATATGTGTCAGTTGTGCAGATGCTGATTGGGACACATACCATTTGTTGGTGCATATGTGTGCACACACATATCATGATGGTGTGTAGCAGTAACTCCTATGTGAACTACTGTGGTCACAATACCTGGTAGGGGTATAGTAGCATGAGCCATCATCATGAACCAGTAGTTGGCCAGTCAGGCCTGCAAATGTTCCCCAAACCTGCATGTTTGCATGCTAAATATGTGCACAGCCCTTGTAGGTCACACAGTACCATCACTAGTGCCGTGAGTCAGGGTTATGTCTGCCACACTTCATGACCTTGACTGTGTGCAGATAAAGCCATTCTCAATGGGTTTGTCTCTCCCCTCCAGTGCACTGTTGTGTTTCAGGATGACACACCCTCACCATCACCTGCTACATTGCGAATGCTCAACATCTGTGACCTACACATGTGTGTCATATTGCAGTATCCCAAACTAGGAACACCATGTGTACTGGCATATTCCCTGCAAATGCAGGGCAAACATGCATGTGTACAGTGGCACCAGCATTGTACAGATGGGATGGGGTGAGGTGTGGATTGTGTAGCACATGTATCATAACTGCAACTTCCTGGACTTCCCCAACATGGTGCTGGTACATCAGAACACATTGCAGCACATGGCTTTGGTAGTGTCCCACCATTATGCAGATCATATCTGTAGTGAGCCCTGGCTGATGTTGCCTGTGGTACACATAGGTTCATAAGTGAGTACTAGTCTATTGGTCCTGGGGCCTACATAAGCCTAGCCACAGGGGTTTCCAGGCATGCACCACCCAATAATGTTATTCCCCTGTGCCCCTGTCAGGCTGTGGCACAGACATACTACCCAGGCGGAATTCCCCATTTCCCATCCATTTGTCAAGTGATTTTGTAAAGAGGGCCAATGAGTAGCATTGCCTGACATGAATGGGTAGTCTGTTCCAGAGTATGGGAATTCCCCAGGACAGGGCCTTATCCCTCCAGTGTGTTCTGTTTAATGTGCTGATGAGGTTTAGGACCCTGGAGCGTGTGTTTGCAGAGGGACTGGAATTTCCTTATGTGTAGCATGTTCAACTGCTCTGTGTATGACATAGCTGTGTATGTTAGGCAGATGCCAGCTGTGCCTGGGCAATGTGCACTGGAGTGTAGGCACAGTTGTCTGAGATGGTCTGTGTATTGCATGTGTTTGAGGCTGGTAATCCCATTAGTGAGGTGTGTGCTCTGTCAGTGAACATGTACAGCATGCATTATGGGTAGGTGTGTTAGATGTGTACATGGCCTACACCTTAGCTATGACATGCACAGTGTATCGCCAAGCATGACCTTAAACCATACCCACCAGCATCCAGCCACTGCCTTGCTGGTATCCTTGAGGTACCTACACTGGGATGAGATAGAGTTGTTGTCAATGGCCACAGCTGTGGAATTGCTACAGGGTGGGTGCAATATTACAGTAAAATAGCAGCTGAAGTCCACAGTACTACAGATTATGCACAACTGATTATCATTACTACACAGCAACAGACTCCACATCTCACATAGGCATGATATACCTGTACAGATGCATACACAACAGTGGTCTACTGATATGCCCTGGATCCTTACCTGCATGCTCCTTGTTTGGTGTCTGGGTAGCACCCACCTCCATGACTGTATAGGTCTGTAGCTCTTGTGGGCGGGCAGGTGCCACCAGGCTCATGAGCAGCTCCTCAACTCTGGTGAGGGAGGGATGGATGTTATCGCCCCCCTGTTGCAAGGTGGTCACCCTGCACAGCAGCGGTACGGTGACGTACATGGCAGAGCAGATCACTACAATGATGGTGGACCTGCTCATACATACGGCTGTGCATGTCCACCTCATTTACCCTGTGGACCACATTATTCCACATGGCGGTGCGCTCATGCTGATCATGGCTTGTCCTGGAGAACAGCAGCTGATAGTGCTGGATGAGGCTGGTGAGTATGATGTCATCCTCAGCGGCACTGTAGGCTGGATTTTTTGGATGTCCCATTGTCCCTGAAAGACATAAAGATGGAAATATGTCTGAGCAACTCATATGGCACGGTTACCATAATACAATTCACATATCAGTCTCCCGCTACCATATCAGCTCTAACTTAATGTTCACACAACGCAAGTGGTATGTCTCCAGTTTATCTGCCATTGGGACATATATTGTATTGTACAACACTTTCTGCTATGTGTTTATAGACATGTTCCCTGTGGGAACACTAGAGTTGCTGAGCTGTTACAGAGTATTTCACCTGCATGCCATTGTCACTGCCACTGTGTTTTTACATATGCATGTGGTATGCTTGCTATGTGATTGCTACACATCTGCCATTCTGTGTTATTGGGGATATCTATCCATGTTGTTGGACATGTTCTGGGATTATGTGGACTATTACAACCCACATGCGTTCCATGACAGTGACACAACAGTATGTGTAGGGGATATTTGCCAGCAGGAACACCTCTCCCACCTAATGTGGACATGTTAGCAGGCCACATCACATTGGCGACCCACAATGGAACCTCATTATCTACTGTTCCGGCACTACCTTCATGTGGAACGACCTCAGGGGATAGTGTCCTCGAAGGAGCACACATAGACATATGTCGGTCACCCACAGTTAAGTCCAGGTTCAGGTGCATAGGGAGCTCCACAGAGACATGGGGTATGTGCTACATCACCTGGAGGCATACAGTACACATACACAAGGTTAGACATGCATGCGCCTCCTGCTCAGCCCACAGCCCAGGCACCTTTATGACCATGTAGATGCTTTCATGACTGTCCATGGGTGAGCACCATGATCCCTTTGTTTCCATATGGGGGCTCAATGGCCTCCACATTCCAAGTGAAACTACACATCCACAGTGTTTACCCATCACATGTGTCATACACCAGCCCTGTATGCTGTCTTGTTTGTCACCCAACCAAAACTACATACCAATATGTGCCTACTACCCTTCACCAACATAGATATCCCATCATCTCAAACAATTGCGATGTGTTCCCAACATGGATTATACACCACACTCCACACTCCATTTTGCAACCATGTACTGGTGTGTAGATATGTTGTGTATCAATGTGTGATGTTCTCTCACACAGGTTATGGCAGGGGATATGTATTGACATATATATATATATATATATATATATATATATATATATATATAAACAACACAAAATTATATCTAAACATATATGTACATACACACACACACACACATATATATATATATATATATATATATATATATACATATAGATATATGTGTATACATACATTCTTATATATATATATATATATATATATATATGTATATATATATATATATATACACACACATATATGTATATAGCTGTACGTGTCAGTATTATGTATATGTGTGTATGTGTGTGTTGTGTGTATATATATATATATATATAGATATATATATATATATATATGTGTGTGTGTGTGTGTGTGTGTATATACATATATATATATATATATATATATATATATATATATATATATATATATAGATACTCACACACACACACCCACATATATATATATATATATATATATATATATATATATATATATATATATATATGAATGTATGTATACACACACACACACACATACATATATATATATATATATATATATATATATACACACACACACACACACACATATATACACACATATATATATATATATATATATATATATATATATATACATATGTGTGTGTACATATATGTGTAGATATTATTTTGTGTTGTTTATATACCTATATATATATATATATATATATAAAACTGTCTGGGGTTCTGTAGACATACACAGTTGTGAATATATATCACACATATATTTATCTGTATGTGGGGTGCATACAAACATCTGGTCCACACTCTTGTAAGTCTCTTAACTTCACAGTTGAACTGTTCTGCCTTGCTGCAACACAGACAGGTGTCACATGTGAACACAGACTAATGTTAGGGGGGTATATATGGTGACAGATTTTAGATAAGCTTATTATACAGCTATGGCAGTTGGGCATGTTATGCTACACTTTAACATCACTGTCCTGCAGGTGGTGTGCTCTTACACCCATGTGTCTATCATGACAGTATTAATACCACCACCAGCCGTTGGCCACATTAATGTACAGAACACAGATGTCATGGGTAACATCTTTGCCATTCACTGCTGATCTGCACAGTTGACAGGTATGTCCCACTGACCACAGGGACAGACACTTATTTCAAGAGCAGTTGTTGAGCAGAACGTCATTACAGGAACAACTACTGATGGCACATATAAATCATTTCACATTATATATCCTATTATTCTATGCCATATACTACATGCAAGTAAATACATATATGTTTCACATACCTTTTATGTTTTTTTTCCGCTGTAACAAATCCCTGAACTTTGTTATTTGTTATGTTTTTTTTTTCTTTCTCTCTCTCTCTCTCAGTCTCGCCAGTAGAGTGATTGAGCTGGTTTGTATAGATTGCAGCATGCTTTTATAGATATTGCACATGATCAGGTGATGGCCTCTGCACCAGTCAGTGAGTTGCTAATTGCATGCAGCCTGCTATGTAGTACTTCAGATAACCACTGTCATGCTAACCCAGTATTATAAATTGCTACTTCTGTGGGCGTTGTCCCATCACCTTTCCAGTATGGAGGACATCCTTCCTGTGTGTGGATATCAGTGTTATAGACAGCAGGTAGCAATAGCTCATACAACAGAACCTGCAGACACAGGCCAAATACACATCTGGGTAAGGTTAACATGAGTAGTGTTGTTGTGTGCATTGTATCTTGCTGGTCTTACAGAGTTTCTGTGTACATGGTACTTTAGCATGGAATGTAGTCTGTCTGCATAGCTCTCAATGGTGGGCCTATCCATATGATAGCCAGAGGATCGACTGTTGGGTTTTGTCTGTGCACCACACAGGTATTGTCCCAGACATATCAGTGGCATTCTGTCTGTTGAGTGCTATAAGTACATGGCTACATCCATTTGTATTTCAGTGTTGTGTTCCTGCATAAGAGTATGCTGCAACAAATCATGTAACACCAGCAATTTCCAGGGTGTGTAACAGCAATAATACAAATATGGTCCTGTGTTCCTGCCTAAATCTTCCACATATATGCCAGTCTTTGTCCTGCTGTGATACAGAAAGGGGTTGTTAGGTAATGGCCTATCATTATTTACTGCTAGCATTACTGCTGTCATCCCAGTCATGTCATGGACTCCCACACCAACTGTTGGGCAAGCTCCATATATATGGGGGCAACAGCTGGACAACACATATGTGCCCTTGTACATTCCAGAGGTCAGTGTGTGGTACATAGTGTTCCTTGTCCTTGTACAGCCTTTTATGGGGGGGTGTTTAATGCCATTAACCTAGGCTTTGACACCTTTTCAGGGATATAAGTGTTAAGACACATTGAGGTGTAAGGGTGTACTCTTTCATACATTCCTCCATGGGAACAGTGGTAGGCTACAGCTTACAGTGTTACACAAAGTTCAGTCAGTCAGTGTGATTGTGAGATGTTAGGTTAAGCAATGTTAGGTACAAGATACTGTGACATTACCACAAGTGCTACATTTCCCCCTAGGGCTTGACTACAGGGTGTAATTGGAGTCTACTGAACTACATCTGTAATTGTTGATTGTTACTTATCTTGAAGGCAAATCCTGTGTCTACTGTTGTACTAATTGAAGGCCTTGACCTGGACAGCATAGTATGGTATATATCCACATTGCTTGCATCTACTGTTTTGTGTGGGCCTTGCATTCATCACTGATTACATATTTCAAAATGCATGTGGTGTAAATACTGGCATACATTATTGTGTAGTACACAAATAAAGGTTTTCTATGTATGCATACCTGTGTGTTGTGTCATGTCCTTTGAATTGTGAGTGGGTATATGTTTAATGTAAGTATTCTTATTTGTGGGAATGGTTGCCACACTACACATTTCACAGGTGCCAGTTACAGGGCTTGTGGCTGAGGGATATACTTTGCACCCAGTACTTCCACACTACTTCTACATATGTATGGCTACTAATACCATTTGTCTGTGTATATGTGTATGTACCTATATATATATATATATATATATATATATATATATATATATATATATATATATATATCATATATCTATATGTATATATATATATCTATATATATATATATATATATATATATATATATATATATATATATAAACATATTCATCTGTCTATATACATTTGATGTTATATGATTATTTGTGAGTCACACACATACACACACACACACACACATATATATATATATATATATATATATATATATATATATATATACATATAGCTGTCTATCTGTCTATATTTACAGATATATATCTGTCCATATGTCCATGCATGTTTGGCTCATATTTTGGCCTGTACCTCATTCTCTTGGCAATTGACATGGATGATCGCAGCATTGACGTCAGTAACTAGTGCTGACACTTTCATGTTTCAAACCTCATTTCCTTCTACATATGTGTTCTAATGCATATAACTGTGTAACTAGCAAAATTTACAGTGTATTAGAGCAGTAGTTGACATATATCCCTATTTGTACCCACATTGTGGCACAATTTGTCCAGACTTCTTGCATTAACAGGTTGTGTGGTGTGATATTTCTACATTTCCTGTACTGTTGACTGTGCTGGATGATGTGTTTGTGAAAACATCAGGGTTATGTATATATGCCATGGTTTAGTGGTAAATCACTTTGTGTATGGTGTGCAGGGTCCTGGGTTCAAGCCTTGCAGAGGCAGTTTATTTTGTTGCTGGGCATAAAACCGGCCGTTGGATACAGACTGATTAAGGCACTTTAAAGTAGTTGTAAGCGGGTTTGCGCAGGTTTGCGAAGAGCTAAGCACTGCCAACTGCTGCTTACAGTTTCTTACACTCAGGTTTTAAATTGCTTAACCTTTGTAGGCATAGCTTACCCCCTCGCAAATAGGCTTAAATCTGCTTGATGTTGATTAAAAGTGCCTACTCCCACTTACCCCCATGCTAATTTCTTTAAAAGAAAAGAAAAAGGGGTGACAGGAAAGTAGTGAAAAAGGGGCACAAAGAGGGAAAGACAGTAGGCAAGATAACTAGGGATGTGCAGTAAGGGTGTAGGGAAGATCCATAGCTGCCCATTTCTTCTACAGCAACAGCTGTGCATATGCAGTGAATTTGGAGGTACATTTGAACACTCCAACCCCTGGGAGAGGGGTAAGGACAACAATAAAATGTTGTGATGCCAATTAGACCAGATTACATGTGTCCAGTGGACATGTGTGCAAAATGGACAGCTATGTATGGGGCGTGATTTTTTTTGAGAACAGATTGCCCCCCTTTTTTTTTTAAGGTGAGAGTGGAATGTTGGGGAAGGAGAGTAGGTATGCTCGGGGAGGATAAGTTGGGTAGTATGACAGAAAAGACAGCATACAGGGGCAGTATATGATACATGTGGGGGGAACACCTTGGACGGGGAGAGGTATTTGGAAGTTGCAAGCGCATGAGCCCCCAAATGGAACAGTGGGACTGAGGTTCCCACCCATGGTCAGTCACCACTGCACCTTCACGGACCCAAAGGTGGCTGTGCTGGGGGCTGTGTAGGAGGGGCAGGCTCGGCCTCTCATTGCGCCACTTAACCCTCAAACTGGTGTAGCCGGTCTCGAAACTCCATATCGAGCTCCCTACGCACCATGGCCCGGACCCGACGATGGGTGACATGTTCCTCTCCGCTCCTGCTCCTGGGGGGGGGGTGAGCCCCATCCCATGTGGCGGTTCCACCCGAAGGTGGCGCAGGGCCAATGGAGGAGGAGGAGGTCCCAGGCTGTGACCCAGACTTGCTGGTGCCCGGCGCCATTCCCAGCTGAGGTGGGACAGGTGGGTCCGCTGGGACCAGCCTTCCCATACGAGCTATGTTATAGCAGGTTTATGACAGATATGGGTTAGTAATAGTGAACAGCATTCAGGATTAGTTATAACAGCATGCATAGGTATTCCCATTAACCCAAAACACCAGATTTAAAACAGTTGCAGAGCAAGCAGAACACATGCATATATGGAACAACAATGGCCATTACAACAGCATGCAGGTTTCATTGATGGCAACAGGCCACCAATATGGGTGCATTTTAACATGGGACATGCATAGAAACAAATGTGAATATTTATAAACCATTAGGACATATGTCCCAACATAAGTTTGGAGTGTACACATACTGATTGAGGTGTGTTATTGGGTTATTTTTGCACATATGGTAGGGGTGAAAGAGAGAGTTCAATTACAACTAATATGTCCTTGTAGTTTTCACAACATTCTTAGTCACTGCTGTGATCTGTCCCTTAAATGTATAATTACACTACCCAATGGTCTTATATGGTACACTGGTATGTTTATAGATTATTATGTACGTGACCTGTGTCTTACATACAGGCGTGACAAGATACAGGTGTTAGTGCAACAAATGTTGAGAATTGCTCTCATACACTTTGGGTGAGGTACTAGAATGAAAGGTATGTTTTCATATACATTCTCTGAGTATGTACACATCTGACTATCAGTTATATGTCATTAACGGCTGCCTACATTTCTTGGATCATCACACTGATTTTTCAGGGCAACAGGATACCAGGCTGGTGATGTGGGCCACTTATCTGGATATGCTGGACAGATTGGAACAGTTGTGGGGTATGAATATGCATACAACTTTCTCTTTTAACATTCTAACAAATTCTGTACAGTTGTTAGGTGTAATTATGCATACAGCTTTTTATCTGAACATTGTAAAAAAAATCTTTACAGTTGTAGGGTATGATTATGCATACAACTTAATAGCACTCCCGGGATTCAAACCCCTGCTGTATATGACAAATAAATTACAGTTAACATCACAGTACACTGTGCTATCAGGGAATTGATGTGAAGCTTTCTTCTATTTTCTGTGTAAGTCTCCCTCACCTGTACAATATGACTGACGTCTTGGCACTTCCAACATTGTTATACAGAACTTCATACACATTTTTATCTGCATACCACAGTGTGGGTAACACTGCTTAGTACAACAGTACTATTTATAATATGCAGCAGTTCAATAACATATGAAAGAAGAGTAAACAGAAGCACTCCAGGGGTTATACCTTTATTCACAGAATATCAGACATTTATTTCTACTGGTATGACACTTTCTAAGGCTCTTATATTTATTTGTTATGACAGTACATGCTGAATAATTACTAACCTGCCTCGTGATGCAGCCTTTGCAACCTAGCATCATGGGCTTGCTGGTTCACAGCCTGCTCATCTGCAGCTGTCAGAGAAATACAGTGATATTTAGCCATACTTTTCCATAGTATACACAAGCTAGGCAGTTATTAACTACTTAGTAGAATGAGTATAGTACTGGGGCGTTAGGCATCTGCCGAGACTTCTGGATCCACTGTTCCATTACATCCCCCCTCTGCCACTTCATGTCAGCATGGTGGTTCCTGACCTGCTCACCAGTCCGGGGGATACCTGTGGCAATGGTGAGGTCACAGGCGAGACTGTCCCAGGTCTCCATTTTATACTGTGAGCCCTGGTACTGGCCCTGCAGTAGTAGCTGCACATGGTGTTTTACCAGGAGCCATACCATGATTTTTGACTCCTGGATGCCCCAGCTCTGCGCTCTAAATTGAGTGCTTTCACCCACACCAGCCACTCTGCCTGCAGTAGGAAGGTACAACCAGTTATGGGAAGTATTCCCACCTGTGGGGTTTAAATATGGCCAAATTCCCGCACTTTCTGTGATTGGCCGGTTTTGAAAAGTCTACGCTATGGCACACCTGCTTACCTAAGGTTGGCAGTGCTTAAGGAGGTATACCAGTAGGCAGATTGAATCGGCTGCCCTACACATTGCTTACACTTAACAAGCTAAGCTGTGCAGCAGTTAGCATTGCTTAACAGTTACTTAGCATTATATTTGCTTTTTGGCAGTGATTTATTATTCATTACAGGTTATATAAGTGTCTGGTAGCCATGATTCATGTGTGCATACACTGTATGGGGTCTTGGGGACTTCTACAATTTATTACAATAACACCTCACATCTGTGCTTACTGCAGTACTCCAGTTCACATATTTATGTGATGTAGCTGGGTATACAACATAAGGCTGTATAAAAAGCCCTTTCACGTGTTCAGCTTGTTTTCCTATGGAGAAGTTTGTTTCTTAAAATCTCGCTCTTATGTACTGTTGTGTTGGCTTAGTGGTTAAGTACTGTGACTGCAGAGTGCAGGGTCCATGGTTCACAGCCTGCAAAGGCTTGTTATTATTTCTTGCCCAGAATGGTGGCTGATGCATACTGACTGGTCAAGGCAGTTTTGAGCAGTTGTAAGCAGGTTTGTGCAGCTTTGCGCAAGGGTCAGCCATGCTAACCTATGGTTACATATGCTTACAGAGAGTTAGCTTTGATCTTGCTTCACCTGTGTGCGCATTGCTTACCTCCACGCAAACAGCCTTAAACCCACTTACTAGTGCTTAGGTGTGCTTACTACCGCTTACTAGTGCTACATTCTAAACAGTAATAGTGTAATGGTTCTTAGGGAGGTGGGGAATTTGAAGACATGTATGGATTTACAATTCATTACACAGTTTACCTTCCATTTGTATCTGTGATTCTGTATGGGTCACGTGATTATCTGTGGACTTTGCAACATTATGATACTGACTCCTCACATCTACATTAAATGCAGTTTTGCAGTTTTGCAGTTCAGAAATATATGTTATTTATTAGGTTATGCTATAAAAATATCATAAACAGTGATTTGGAAGGGAAAATGGAATGTACTGCAGGGGGACTCGAACCGGGAATGACTGCTTGTAAAGTGAATCCTCTGCCCACTACAGTATTGCTGTACTGCTTCATTTGCATATGTTTTGCTTTTTATCCTCTTTCTGCTATTTCACCTGTATTAACCATAGCTAAGCGATGGGCAAACCCGCACACATACGGTTAAACTTTGTCCATTTTATTAAAAAACAAAAATTTAATTTTTCATCTTCAGTATTGCTTTTAAACATGTGGGGGGGGTGTCACTGGGGATATACATACATCTCTGAGTGGTCTCGCTCATTGTTTATGATCATTCTGCAGTCCTTCATTGCAGGGGCGTGTATATTGTGAGAGCTCTGCTCTCAGACACGCTCCCTGCACTCGTCCACGCTCAGTGCAGGATGCGGAGCTCAGGCAGTGCACCTTCATTAATATGCATGGCGTGCTGCCATCCTCCTCCTAAGCGGCCGCTTCCATGCAGGACTAGACTAGTCCTGCATGGAAGATTAGTAAATCCGGGGCTATATCCTAATGCCAGGATGGGGGATATTAGAACACAGACCAAGTGGGTGGAATTGCATTGGAGTTTGAGACTGGGTGCCACTAGAGGGTGTGGATTAAATGAGCATGTTCCTTTGAAAACTGCTCTTAAAGCTTGGAGACTACGTAGATAGTCTCCTTTGATTATAGTTCTAGTGTCCTTATACTATGTGTTATATATTATGTATTACTATCATTTATACATGTTTTGCAATGATTAGTGATATATATTTTTATATATATTTTTATGAGTTGTTTTTGGTAAGGGGTGTGACTAGAGCTTTAGTGATTTGATTGGATATCTTAGCTTTTTAAATGGGTTGTTCTGCCTGTTCTTTTGATCTGTAGAAGCGATATTGTTATAAATCGTGAAAGCGCTTATCTTATATTAAATAGTTTTTGCCTCTGTGTTACTGGTGTGTTCATGTGGTGTTTGTTCTCTTTTTCATTTTAAACACACCAGTTTTATCCTTGAATCGATCTTTTGTGTAGTCACTTATTTTCTTTGCCAGTAGTTCTAAATATAGTGCAGATAAAGGGGAAAGAGGACACCCCTGCCTGGTTCCTCTGTTCAGACACAACTTATCAGAGAGGAACCCTACCGCTTTGATTTTTACCTCTGATACCTCAAATATCCCTCTAATTAACCTTATTATTGTATCAGGAAATAGAAATGCTTCCATTCGCCTACTCATGAAATCCCAGCTTACTTTGTCAAATGCTTTCTCTGCATCAAGATCCACCCAATAACAGCAGTGTTTTCCTTTATTCTACTTCCCTCTGAATTATCACTGTTCTAGTAATGCTGTCAAATATTTGCCTCCTCTACACAAAACCACGGTGGTCCATATTTCTCAATTATGGCAACACTTTTTGCCATTCTTTTGGTCATTATAGTCGTAAACACTATATAATCGTGGTTTAAAATTGAAATGGGCATACATGGAGCTGGATCAGATGGGTCTTTACCATCTTTAGGTATTACAGCTACCATAGCTTTTTGTAGGATGTTGGTGCCTCACCTCCTTTTAAAATACTCTTAAATAAAAATTTTCAGATCTTTATCACTATCTTCCCACTTAAATTTCAAACTTCCACTGGAATACCACCTGCTCCTGGATACTTTCTTGTAGATTGGGTATGCATCACCATTTTTATCACATCTCCTCCTATCTTAACTGTTCGTTGTTGTACCTCATCCTGCTCTAATCTTGGCATATTTAAGTCTTCCATAAATATTTCCATTTGTGCTTTTTCTTGATTTCTTCACTTCTCTGTTTTATGCAGTTTTTAATAAAATTTCCAAAAATATCTCTGGTTATTTTTCTTGTCATAGGTTCCCTAAGTTTAGCAACAGCCCTTTCTACTTTCTGTTGCCTAAGTCATTGTGCCAAAAGTTTTCATGCCTTGGAGTTATCAAAAACTGTTGCTTAACAGCAATCTTTCTAAACTCATGCATATTATTCGGGTGTTCCCTTATTTTGTATTTAGTACTCTGCAGGTGCTTCCTCTTATTTTGTGAGATTCCCCTTATTTTGTAATACTTTAACCTTTGTCATCCCATCCAAGTAAATCTTACTACTTCTTAACCAGATTTCTTTTTCTTTTATATTTATCCTATTTTTAAATTTGACTTAGATGTAACTTCTGAAGTACTTTTTAACTTTCCTAATAACTCCTGGATAATTTCCACTATCCATTTCCTAAATTCCTCTCTTTTTAATAGGTAGGTGTAAGCGCCAGTGTCTCATCTTTACTTCATTACCCCACATTTTATCGTAGTTATTATCAATGCATGATTTGAAATGGTTATTTGATGTGTATCAAAGTTCTCAATTAAATGCACATATTCCTATGAAATATAATTTCTGTCAAGCCTAGCCCAGTTATTGTATCTTGAGGAATAATAAATACATTCTCTCTGAGTTCATGCTACTAAGGTCACATCTTTCATACAAATATTTTCATAACTTTCTTCAGAAATCTACACTCTTTTGTTATAGTTTCCTTTCTATGCCCCCCAGATACATCCTTATTGTTGCAAATCAAATTCAAGTCCTCACCTATAAGTAATATTCCCTGCTGAAAGCTAATTAATTCTTCCCATTTTTAAGACCCAAAATAGCAGTTTTAGGTGAAATATAAATACAAGCTAGCATAATCCTCATCCCTTGCCAGTAGCCACTTATTACTGAAAATCTGCCTTTGTTAACTTTTTTTCTCTTCTATCACTACTGGAGCTTTCTAGCAATTAAAATAAGTACACATCTTTTCCTTTGTCCCTGATATTCTGTGGAATATCTATTGTGAAGTTCTTCCTGTATCAAATTCACATATTCAATTCTTTCCAAATGTGCCTCCTGTAGCATTGCTATTTGTACTATGCATGTATAGTTATGTATTATTTCCTTTTTGTCTATACCTGTAAGACTATTGACTTTCCAAGATAATATGGAAAGTGCCACCATTATGTTAACAAGTCATTATTTCCACCTATTGTATGTGGCAGCTTTTTTAAATGTATATTTCCAGGTTTTGTAATACATGCAAGGCCGGCCTTAGGCATAGGCGAACTAGGCGATCGCCTAGGGCGCCGTACAGGCCTGCCTTGGAAAAGGGCGCTATTTTTAAGTGTTTATTTTAATTAATAAAATCTGCATTCTTCTTGGCTCCCTGTTCAGGAAGCCTGAAGCATAGCGTGAGAGGGGTTGAGCGCCCTCCCACTTACAGCTGCAAGATGAGTTGAGCGCCCTCCCACTTACAGCTGCAGGTTGCCCTGGAGAATTAAAAAAAAAAAAAAGGAAAACATCGCGGTACACGAATCAGCATACATGCGTCATGACACCATCATGGACGTAAATACATTCTTCAAGCCTGCGCGTAATTTAAACAAACAGTTCTTTTACACCAAGTCCATGTGTCCGCGTGTAGCCATTTGCTTTAGAACAAAGGTAAGTGTATGCGTGTTTGTGTTTTTGTTTTAAGCCGCTCACTTTTATCCAGCCTGTTTCTAAACCAAGGTACTAATTAACCACCGGGTTATTCAGCAATTCTTGGTGAACGCTCCAAACCAAACACTGATGTTTTCATTACTGTCAGACAGAGAAATAACCTGAGAAGCACTGCTGCTTTTGTACATATCAACCGAGAAATTCTGTTTAATGGTGTAGTCATTTTTAGTTATTCAGGGTTAGTTACTAAGTTTACTGCACAGTAGCATGTGTTCAAATGCCAAAGTTTTAACTGTATTCGTAATTGTGTTTTAGTAATCATAATATTGTGTTTTTGTTAATTCATAGGTATTCTGGGCAGTGATGAGTCCTGTAGACGTATTGATATAATATGTATTGCTCACTATGTTGCTCTGTTTTTATTAGTTAAGATTTGAAGCACCATTTCTCATTTGGAACGGATTGTTTAGTTGCCTTTTGCTTTCCCAGTTTGTAACCAGCAGACAGCCTGTTTACATTTTTATGAGTTCACGTGTTGACTGGACATTCATGTCAAGTTTGCTTGCTTTTGGTCCAAACTGTAGAATTATGCTTTGTATAGGAAGTTGCAATTTGTTTTAAATACTTAAAACTTGTAAGTGACAACTAATTTCCATTATGGAGGTTTACTTATGAATTTTTGACTTTGTTCCTAAGTGATGTTTTAAAAGTTTCCGATCTGTGGGGGTAAAATTTATAATGTTTTGGGGTAGTTACTAATTAATTTAAGCATGGCTGCATCACTTAGCAGAAGGTTTGTTACGTTAATGTCCACATGTGTGAGAAGTATTTGTCCTTGCATTTTAGTGAGGGTGACCATCAAATCACCGTGATTTAAAATAATTAACTCATATTTAATGTGCTGAATTTGTGAGCAGTACATGGCGGTTATGTTTCATATTTGCAGATTATGGTAACATGTTCCATTAAGACTAAATGTGTCTATGACATTTTTTCATTGTTATCTGCATATAGTTACTGGTGTACTTGAATATGAATAGTTTATATTTATCACATTCAGGCCCATTTCAGTAGCGCTTAATGCTGGTTTGTCAGAAATGATACATTATCATTGGGTTTTGGCAACAGTGTAAGCTACAGTGCATGGTACACTAGAACTCTTGCTAAAAATACTAAGCCTTCATTACACTACTGGATTAAAAGATTTGCAGAGTGAACACATCTTGCCAGAATGTCATACAGATAAATGAAATCCGTACCAAACCTATGACACACAAGGTTCAGCAGAAATAATAATTTAGTAATGTTAAAATTTTAAAAGTCACAAAATGGTAGTGATTATAGTTGGTTGAAAGCCAGTGTAAACCTTTTAAAGTTTATTAGTTTGAGGAATAGAAAGTATAACAAGAAAGTCTAAATTTAATTTTCCTGTTTCTCAAATTTTAATTTAAATGCTTCTGCTTTCGTACAGTATCAGTTTTATTGCAATTCTTCCTTGACTGCTGATGATATTCCTCTTGCATTGTGCTGCATATCAGCTAAATCTGTTCAGTTTGTCTTTGGCGATAACAGTTCTTTAATGCCTCCTGGTAATCTCTTTGCATTGTTCAGTTTGCTACTTAAATCTCTTCAGTCCACCATTGCAGATAAAATTACCTGTGTGTATAGAACATGCCTTTACTTTTATTGTTCACAGAATGTTAGGAAAAGTGTAGTCTGGTACTGAGCTTTCCAAGATAATGTAGCATACTTTCCTTGACAGCTATACCATGATAATTCTGTCTCTTAAAATTTGAGTAAATAGACACATGAAAAAAAATGCCGGGATGGTTTAATTTGCCATCTCATAAGTGGACAGAAAAACATGGAAAAGCAGCTAATTCATCAAGCACCTAGAAACATTTGTGAAAATTACAGTGTTACTGTCAGGTAAAATCTGTCCCTTCTTCAATTGACAAAGTTCTGTGTCTGAGTTGCTGTATGCCCCACATTGCACAGCATAAATTCGGGTTAAAAGAACAGTTATTTTAATAAATTGACAATATAAGGGTTTAAAATGCTGAGAATTAGTAAGAGTGTGCCATTACTTTTTACGAAAGTAAAACCTTAACAAATTGTCAGATATTTGAATCTGTTACTCCTAGAGTATTAAAACATGTTCCCTTATTGTAGTGTCGTAATTTTCCATCATGTTGGTGTAAAAACTGTAAAGCTTTCTTGTCTCTTAGGCTACTGAAAGAGGAACTGTTTTGTCAATACTGACTTTTTTTATAATTTTAAAAACAATATTCTGGCAGAAATAAAATGTGCAATGGTTATTCTTGAGTATATGCATTCTAACAAAAAATAAATAAGTAAAATGGATAAGTATCACTGCCCACTTTTTTCCAGGATTCTTGTCAAACGTTCATGATGTACTGAACACGGGTAACATACTGAATTATAGAATACTTAAGGCTTGTTCATATTATTTATTTATTATTATTTTTTTTTTTTGGGGGGGGAGGTGTATCTTGATTATTTTATTTTAACATGCCTTTTAGATTTTTCACTTGGACTGTAAAATCTTCAGATTATACCGTTAACCTTTTTATCTAGGATTATAATATCGGGCAAACAAGCATAAGGTTGGATTCATAAAAATATTTTGTGTTTGTATGATGTAACTTTGGTGAGGATTTCGTTGGCACTGCACTTGCTCTGTGTAAAAAAAATTTGTTGTTTCACTTAGCATTTGCATGCTCGACTACTCCTGTCTCTTGGTTCACATTACAATGCTTGCCTTGTGTGGTATGAACCAAGCAGTAGACTCCTTTTTGTAAAGGATAATGCTGATGTCCACGGTACCCATTTCTTCATTATGATTGTACAGTGCAAACTTTGTCATTCAGGCACACAACCTCCTGTCTCTTTCAGTGTTAAAACCCTGCATGATGCTTGATGCCATCTGCTGCAACATTAGAATATGTGCTCACCACTCACACCTTCCCACTCTTTAGTAAAGGGAAGTTTCTCTTTGCCGCACTGTAGTGTGATCTTGGAGTTGGAATATTTAAAGAGCGGGATGTATGTTTGAAGTTAGAAATCTTCGGACATATGACATAGACCCTTATAATGTACTATGTGAGAAGTAGACAGCCTTTGACTGTGGGCTTTAATGTTTTACATGGAGTGAAAATCAAGTTCATCTTTCCCCAGATAAGATTAAAGGAAAATTTACACCTTCACTGGCATTTTAATTACATCACAAGGTTTCTTTTGTTACAGTATGACAGTGTTCACTGATTTTCATGCATTTAAAAAACTGAAGGAAATAACTGGAGTGGCTTTCATGGGGAGTGACCTATCTGTGGGTGTGGCTTAAATAGGGGGGTGTCATGAGTATGCCATGGGTGGGGCTTAAGGGGCACCAGAGCACTACTTTGCCTAGGGCGCCATTTCAGCTAAGGCCAGCCCTGAATACATGCAACTATTAATTTCTGGCAGGTTGATCCTTTATAAATGTTTTTCTTATCATCAGCATTGGAACTTGTGTCACATTTTGCGAGACTTTTTGTTTTAGTAAAAACTCTTAAGCAAACAAAAAAAACAGACCCTCCCCCATAGCACACCCATAACCTTATAACTTAATACAAACACACATAACTATGTACAGCTTCAAATAATGAAGTTTAACCTTCCTTATAGGAACATTTGTGCCAGATAGACACCTGCTAACACAGGCCCAAATTAACCTGAAGTTAAAGTTAGCCATGCTAAGCCATATTATTGCCTGTACTTCTGCTTACCTTAATTGGTGTCTGTTCTTTTTTATCTTTATTCTCCCTCCCCAGATGTGAAAACTACTTGAGTACTTTCAGAAATCATTAACTTATAGCTTGAAGAAACCAGTGTTCCTTTATTGCCCTGTTATCAGCTTGCCTCCATGCATAAGCAAGAGAAAAAAGAAAAATGCAGTCCTCTGTTCTAGCCTGAATGACAAAGTGAAATGTTTATTTATAAAACAAAAAAAGTTTTATTTTAGACGGTGTTCTCATATTTACTTGTTTCTACTTAAAATTTGTTATTACATTAAGCAAAGGGTCTTAATCCAAACATTCAGCTATGCAAAATTAATAGAAAACACATCAGCTGTACATATATTATGATCTGTATACTTATACACCATCCCCCACCAGAACAACCCAATATTACAGCCCTTTAATATGAGTATGATTTTGTTCAGCTGTTCTCCAAAACACTGCAATGCCTACATTTCTTAATACTAAAATAAGTATTAGAAGAAGAAAAAGAAAAGGCATCTGTTAATAATGTCATCACATACAGGAACAACTAAAAATAATTTACTATAAAGTATGCAATTTATATGTGTGAAAAGCTTCATAGAAATACTGTTAAGAAAATAAATAAATTGTTTTATTTACAGTTACCTTTTTCCTTCTTTTTCATTTCCCCTCAGAGTCCTTCCAGACATTAATGACACAAAGTGAGGCAAATGCTTTTCAGTCCCTCATAAGTTTACAAGTCAACTAAAAACTGTGCTTTCTATTTATTCTTATGTAGTTGTATTTCACAAATGCAATTGATGCTTTGCAGTTTCACATTTATTCAGTAATTTCTGTGTTGGTCTTTTTCCTGTTCATGTCCATCTTCCAACTCCAGATTCTGGTTCAGTTCCACAGTTTTCACAATTCTTCTGGTTAACTCCTTTGATTCTCTCTGTCTCTCAAGCATCTTCTTTTAGAACATTGAAAAAGGTTTCACTGGCAAAGTCTGTCTGTGTGCTTTATTATCAAAGAATGACAAGCAGTCTCAGTAGCACAACAGGTAGCACACTCATCTTTGGTGCAGAAGGTTGTGTATTCTATTCACACACCTGATTACTTACACCTCAGTGCAGTATATGGGGGTGCTGCACTCCTGAGTGTGTCATACTTTGAACCTATGGAGGGACAGGTTCCTAACCCAGAGAATACCCATACTCTGGAATAAACTCCCCATTCATGTCAAGCAGAGCAACTCACTGTCCCTCTTCAAGAAAAGTCTTGATGAGTGGATGGGTAACAAGAAATTCACCCCAGGGATAATTTCAACAGCCTTTCTCAATAGGGGTACAAGGAACTAACGTCCAGCAATAGGACAACTGGGTATGTTCTTGGGTTAGGCTTGTGTTGGCTCCAGGGCCATTAGACTAGTACTCACCTATGAAACTAAGAGGAACCCGGATGAGTAGATAGGGCACCATAATTTCTTACTGGTGCATAGCGCCCACAGCCCTCCTGGACATGGGCAGTCATCATTAATGCAAGCTTGGGTACTGAATAGTACTTTTATGTTATTACATTGGGTTGAAATAGCTAGGCTTAAAATGATCTCCAGGTTAATAGCCTAGTAATCTCCTATGATCCTATGATTTCTCCTTGATGGCTCATTTTTTTTTGGACAAACTTCTACATTTTCTCCTTAGCCTGTTTTGCATCAGAAAATTACTTTGATCCTCCAGGAAAAAAATATTCTGAAGACAACTGGATAAAGCAGCTTGAACCTCACACCTGTCTCTCGACATTCCCTGATTATTGGAATAAGTTTGTTTCTCTTCTGTATGGTGTACAGTGAATAATCATTTTCCACAAACACTCTACTGCCTCCAACCTTTAATACGTTGCCCTTTTGCTACAGTTTTGTCAGGATCAACTCTTTCTGCTGGTAGGTTTGAGTCTTTACTAATAAAAGTGTAAGCTGCTTTTGAATTGCCATATGTGGGGCTTACATGTGGTGTGTGCCCTTCCAGTCAACAGTTCCTACTATGGAATACCAGTCAGTTGATTATTTGTGCCTTCATAAAATTAATACAGTCTTTTCCTTCCAGCTTCTCTGGTACAGCAGAAAATCTCAGATTTTCCCTACATGCTCTGTCCTCTAATTCTACCATTCTTTTGAAACATCTCTTCTTATTCCTTATACTCCTTCAGTGTTTCATTTATTTTAATCAAATCTGAACACATTGACTTATTTTTTCTTCTAGCTTAAGTGAAGCCATATCTTCCACCAAAGATGGAACTTTAAGTGCTTTTTGCTGAACTGCAGCAGGATTCTTTTATACTATTTTATACTGGATTCTTTTATAGGGGCACCGTTGGAAGTGTTCTGATCAACAGCATTGCAGCCTGGTATGGCAGCTGTAACAATCAGGATTGGAAGGCACTCATGAAAGTTATAAGGTCAGCAGAATCATTGGCACCTCTCTTACACCTGTGGAGGAGCTGCACAAATGCCAGTGCATTGACAGAGACAAAAAGATTTCCAGCGATCGAACGCATCCTGCCAATGGTATGTACACTCGCCTGTCCTCAGGCAGGAGATACAGAAGCCTGCATTGTAAGACCACCAGATTAAAAAACAGTTTCTTCCCGCTCTCCATTAGACTGTTGAACTCTTCGGAAAAATGAACCATGATGTCTGTTACATAACTAGCCTATCAAGGGGCTCATTTTATGGATGTGCAATAACTAAGTGCAATACTAAGGTAGCTCACCTACACACTGAAAGACTGTAAAGTGCAATATACAAACTGTGCAATAATTCAGTCTATTCATAGATATGCTGCTGCTATTTCAATTTTACTTTGACAATACTACCTTTATATTGTTCCTTGTCTCCTGTTCTGGGATGGTTGTGGGTCACTGCTGTCCTACTTTACTTACAAACTGCTACTTATTAAAATTCTACGACTGCAAATCATTAGTGGACAGGAGTTCCGCTGTGGCGACCCCTAACTGGGAAAAAGCCGAAAAGACAAACAGCATTAAAATTCTACTGTGATATTTTATTAATTTTTCTCTGTCTATATGTGCAACTGTTTCCTGCATTGAGAATGAAGCATTGTGATTTTGTTCAGCTACACTGCTGTGTAGTTCTGAATGGTAATAAAGTTTTCTTTGACTTGGCTTATTCTCAGTCAGTGTTTTCTCTTCATCTTTTCTATTTGATTTTCTGTCAGGCTCTTTTAGAGTCTTCTTTGCAGGCATCCAGGCAGTGTACGTACTAGCCAGTAAATGAATTTCACTCAATCTGACTAGATCTAAGTTGCTGTTTTTTGTTTTCACACTGAGAGCTGAAGTTAAGCTGTTGATCAGTGAGCAGCCATCTTGAAAAGTCCCAGCAGTGTTGTACTTCGTGCTAACAAGGAAACAGCTTGGTATATTGTCTGGGCCCATGGAGTTATTATTTTCACTTTGGGATAGAGTTTCTAAGATCTGTTTTTCAGTGATTTGTGGAGAATGAGAACTTAATGATTCAAGGGAGGGAACATGGGGGGGGGGCTGATTGTGTTGTTGGTCTTTCGGTTTTTCCCGGTTACGGGTCACCACAGCAGAACTCCAGTCCGCTAATGATTGGCAGTAGATTTTCACGAACACCGAGGTGCCAGCTCGACGTTCAACCTTCAGCAAAGGCATGCCCATTTACGCATGTCTTTCGAATGCCCACCTAACCATGGGGAGGACATGCAGACTCCATACAGAAGGCACTCTCTGCACTCCAGCTGAGAATCGAATGGGAGAACCTCTTGCTGTGAGGCAACAATGCTACCGCTGCACCACCGCAGATAATGGGGGGGGGGCTGAGTGTGATGGGCATAATTAGAACTGAATTTGCCAAGTAGGGTGTTCATTATGGGTTTAGGATCAGAATAGAGGTAGAGCCATTCATCTGGAGTTCTGTTTATTGCTGAGAATTACTTCAAATACTCCTAATGTAGTTAAAAAGGCCTTACTGATTATCCATGGAGTAGGTAGATACTTTCATTCCTTATCTTTCATTAATCTTCCTAATGCTGCACATGTGTGTTGGCCTGCCTAACTACCGTTTTATGGTGGGATGTGGGGTATCTTTTAAGCACCATATGCATGACATGTCCCCCTCGCCCCAGCCAGTTGGTCCTGTTTCTGTGCCCTGCCCCGCAACTCTCCTGGCTCCTTCAACATATTCATGTAAATAAAATAGTAATTTTTTTTTAAAAATAGCAAACAGTTGCCTGCACAGAGCAGTGCAGCACCCAGGTTTTAGTAAAAAAAAAAAAAAAAAAAAGAATATACAAATTTTTTTTTTTTTTTTTTTTTTTTTTTACTTTTAAACTGTAGCAAACTGCTTGCTACAGTTTAGACCACACATGGAATGATACAGTGATCAGGTTTAACCACAAATATAATACCGGCTTTTAAAAGCTGGTATTGCATTCAAGAGAGATTGGGATTAGTTGATTGCACCCCTCAATATATTTTGCCCTGAAAATTGCCCCTCTCACCCTGCCCTAGCTGTGCTACTGGTTACATTCCACTTGTTATAGAGTTTGTTTATTTAGGAGATATGTCGTAGGGGTTTATTTTTGAACTTCCTGTTATTATTTTGCAGAATGGAGGAAGAGTGCTCTACACATAGGTTTAGCTGGGTGTAGAGTTCAGCAGTACATATAGTGATATTAGTGACCTGGTTATTAGGGGGTGTTTTTGAATTTCATTTTGGCCTCAGACAGTGATATTAGGTTGGCTTTAGAGTAACATCTAAATATGGTGAGTTTATTGTATAGGATGGCACTAGTTTTGAGGGAGCAGGTAACATTTTGGTTGTTAGTTTTGATAAGAAAGAAATGACATTTTTATGAGTGCACACAGAGGCAATGTAAGGATAATGACAAGTATTTTCTCATCTTTGGTGAGAATTTGGACTGTTTAATCTAGGGAGTGTATACTGATAAATTTGAGAAACAGCTGAGCATATTTATTATTCGCTATATAAGACTTCCCTTTAATGGATCAGTAGTTAAAGTCACCCAAGATTAGTATTTTGAAATTTAAAGGTACAGAATTTAATTTGTCAAGGTAGTTATGTTGGTCATCAGGAGCTATTGATGGGGAGTAATATGTTGCATTAACATGGTGATTTATTTTCTTAATTTGACTAAGATGTGCAATCATTTCAGTTTGGTGTTAACAGGGGTTTGGCATGAGGTGACTGGTGAATGATTAAATACAGATACAGCCCTGGCACACCAAGATGGTACGAATGAGTGATAGACAGTTTCTGGGATGGGGGAGTACTTTCAGTATGCTGATGTCAGGTTTTATTAACTCCACATATATGTATGCATGTGTCTGAGTGTCAGGAAGGGTCATTTTTTGTTCAGACTCCCAGCACTGGGCAGTGCCACCTTCCTCTAAATCGGACTGAATTTGTTAGGCTGAAATTTCCAAGATATGGACCTTGCCTACAATAGCACAGTGTAAGCAGAACAAGTCTTGACCAGTATACAGAAGCCCTGAGGAAAGAGATGCAGTCCATCCCTGATAAAACAGGATAGCCTGTTGATCATTGTCTTCCATGCTGACAAACGTTATCCCTCTGGAATGAGATCAGTTAGTTAGCCAATTGTTTAAGTCCATTTTGTTTTGGAATTGTGGAGTTGTTCTCAGAGATGACAAAATACTGTTCTAGACAAGCATCTTTCCTGCTTCAGATGCATTCATGAGGAGTTCATCCATGTCTCTGTGTATTTCCACTAGGGTGAAACATTTAAGGTCACTCGTCATGATGTGGGCTTCAATGAGGTTGTACTCACAAGTTTGAGTGGAGGGCCGTAAGATCTCTGGTTGCACCACAGATCCTGTCTAGAGAGAGAGAGAGAACCATGACCATATCTTTGCTCTGCCTAGCCTGTGACCACAGATCCTGTCTACAGAGAGACAACTGACCATGACCATATCTTTGCTCTGCCTAGCCTGTGGAACATTAAGATGCCTGACAATGGATTTGCCTGTAATTAGTACATTGTCATGTTTGGCCACAGCTTCTGGAGACTATATTTACATGAGCATGGAGCCAGAGTGAGTCCTTTTAGGTGTGGAAGACTTTTACCCACATCAAATAGAAGTCATTCTGGCTCTAATCTCACAAAGGGTCATCAATGTCTAGGGTATATTTATAGATGTATTTGTGAGTATGGTACTACATGGCCAAGGCTTATCTAAGTGGTGATAAAGGGGCTTAGCAAGGGATTTTTTTACAGCCTCAACATAACTGGGCCTAGTGTTGGGAGGCTGTGATGTTGTGGTAAGCTGTTTACTAACATGTGGCATGTGAAGGGTTAGCCACCAACTTAAGTAAGTATTTGCACCACTCACAAAATGTATCAGCGTATGATAAGAATAAAACATCCTCAGTAATCACGAGGCAGTTGCTGTACTGCCTCAGAATCTGTAGTGCAAGCAGGCAGGCAACAGAGGGGGACAATGAAGACTGTGAACATACATTGATAGGGGCAGTTAGCGATCAGGTAAGTTATTGTTTACTTAATCAATGCCCCTCTCTGCTCCTTCTTTCACCAGGAGCAAAACAGTAGCACTAATCTGAAGCTGTGTTTTTATGAAGCAGATAACAGGCTCTCTGGCAATCAGTAGTCTTGTCCAGGTGTTGTGGGGCCTACTATGCCTGTTATATTTTTCTGTTCGTAAATGCATGGACTTGCTTAATGTCACACAGGAGGTAACTGAAGCGGGAAAGCTTCAAACCCTGCACCCTTACCACAGGAAGCAGCTCGTTAACAATTTGGAGTTTTAATACTCTGTGTTAACTGCCAGACTAACAGTGTTTAACTAAATGCAAAAATCCTTTCCAAGCTGATTTTGTAGAGATTTAGCACAATAATATGCAACAACTGACTACATAAGGGATGCTGAAAATCAGACGGTTCTGATCATTGCTCTAAATAATGCAGATTATATGGAGGCTGTAAAGAAGATACTGCAAAAAATGTATTACTAAAATGCAACATGTTTAGACTATATTACACAGTCCAAGCCTACTAATGAATTCATTATTTTTTAGTGCAAATGACTAAAGAAAAACAGTTACAGACAATATAAATGCCGTGTGCAGTAAGTGTTCAAAAATCCACAAGTCATACAAAATCAGTTACATTACTACAGCAGCATACTGCTTTATTTATTTTTTGTTGGCAGGCTTACTTGCTTGCAGGACATCTATATCTCATTTTTGACCTTTTTGTGTCATCTCTGTCAGACTCCTTGAAAGTTAGTAAAAAGTACAGTTTTGTACCTACCATAAATGTAGATGTCCGAACTGGATAGCATCTGCAGTCATAACAAGTGGTGCGCACTTCACCCGGCGTCATCTCTGTTGGTCTTCGGGTATATAAGCATCGGCAGCGCCATTTTTTCAGTTTTTCTTCTTGATGCCCCCTCCCCCAGATGCAGGCTAAAAAAAAAATATGATGCCAATGTTTCAAATGAATAGAGAAAAAACACAACACAATATATACAATACATATATACAACAAAAACATAATAAAGACTCCCCCCAACGGAGCTACTATAGGGGGGTAAACAGCCAACTAGGAGGAGGATAAAGGATTATTATGGTGTTGTGTGGGATCCTTGCAGTACAGCAGTGGCAAACCCTGCTCTCGGGATCTGAATATAGAGGCAAATTAAATAATGTAGCAAATGTACACGGAGAGGTCAGTAGCCTCAATAATATGTTTGGTTGCCACTCTCCGTAAGAAGGCTGTGGTAGTGGCTGTGTTGTGCCCTTGATGAGGTCTTTATGTTGATGATGGAAGGAATGTTCCATGGAAGGGTATGTGTAAATTCATGCAATTTCCTATCCATTTTGGATTTGTCTGTTTGGCCTTCCTTTTTCTTTTCCTTCCTTTTTTTACAGTTTTTGAAATTGTTTCCAGTCTTTCTGCATAGTGTTTGTAGCTGTCTATTTCTAAGCACATCATGTAATACATCTTTCCCTATACTCTGCTGCTGTTGCTGCTGGTTCAAGGGTGGATATGTCAACAACTTTTCTAGCACAAAGTTTAAATCCCAAGCTGGTAATGGTGGTTTCCTTGGAGGTTTTACATTCTTGATTCCTCTGAACTGCTGCCTGAGCAAAAGAAAAACAGGGTGATCAAAGATCAATTATATACTGAAATAGCTGATACTGTATCTTGATGGAGGGGTAGGACAGGCCTGAATAAAGAAAAGAAGAATGCTCAGAATGAATGTTGGCATATATATATTTTGACATCCTTTTTCCTTTCCCCCCTCCAAATGACAAACCTTTTCCATTTTTCCAGCATTCTCCTTCTTGGTCTGGTCGCTTGGCAACTAAAGTATTCTTTTAATATGTGAAGTTCTTTGTTAGCTGCTGCTATGTGCTGTTCACATTCCATGTTTGTTGTTTTTTATTTTTGGATGTATGATGCTGTAGTTGTTCTGAGTTCTGATCAAAACATCAAGGGGGTATTGGCCATTATTAATTATTTGTGCTCTTCAGTAGTGGGTACCAGTGTTGTCTTGGCCAGTTTGTTATCTTTGGGTTATCTTATCTCTTTTTCTTTGGACTTTCTTCCTTGATTTTTAGGGGTACCTTGTATCAAAGGAAGAGGTGAATACTGTGGAGCTGTTAGGAGTTTGAGGAGAGAGTGTCCACTCTTCACTGTGCAGAATGCTTTCCTGTGGAATCATTTTTGAGCTGGTGATGATTGGCGATGATGATCTTCCCCATAGCTTGTCCTGGTGTTTGATTTTCCATTTTGAGATGGTCTTGAAGAAGTTTCAAATTGGTTCTGTATTAAGTTGTGAGTATTGTCCATCCTCTATAATATGTCTGCTAGAGTATTATTGTCTTTGTACAAATATGTACAGTTGAGGTTGTTGCTTGCAAGGCTCAGGGTCATTCCAAATGGGGGGAATAGTATGAGGGTATGAATGTAGTTCTCCCAGTTAGTGTGTGTGGTTGTTTGTCTTGGTAAATATCATCAACTGGCCCTCTTTGAAAATGGTTGAACCATTTGTCCAGCATGTGGGCCCCATCCTAGGTCTGAAAGCGTCTCGTTGTGATGGTCTGGCTTGGTTGACATCCGCGAGGAGAGGGCTCCTGGGTTTGACTGGCGCACCTGAGCCCACCATGGGAAACTCTGTTTTAAGCATGGGAATTAGTGGATTTTCTGTTCTAGACTGTGTCTGTGTTTGGGACCATAAATTCTTTAGGACCACCAGTCATGTAGTCTGGCAATAGGGAAAAAAAAATGCACAATATGATGCCATGATGCATGCCCAAGGCCTGCTGAACTTTTTTTCTTGCTGTTACTTGTTTCAGTTTTGTTGGTGAAAAAGTAAAGGGTTTTTCTTTTGTTTTCTGTAGTCAGGAATGTCTTTGTCCCATTTTGTCCAAGAATGTCCTTGTTTGGGATTGTTTGGGATGGTTTACTTGGTGAATTGAGCCTTGTGACTGTGTATAGCAGTCCTTGTAGCAAGTAAATGACCCTTTGTAAATTTCCGTTGTAATCCTTTGTCTTGTTGTTTCAGTAGCAGGTCTCCGTCAGGGTGTGGAGTAGGAGAAGATAAATAGTAGTTCCTGTATGTTTTATGATACCCAGGCATTTGTATGTCTGGCAAGCATAGATAAAAAGGGGTATATTGATAGAGCTGATGAAGCAAAATGATAGTGCAAATCTAGCAGATATGGCTCTGCAGATTGGTGAATATGGCGTCTGAGATCTAGAGTTACCAGCCAAGACCTACAATAGAGACTCCCTTGCCCAGCATGGGAAAAGTTGTTTTGAATTTTGGGACAATGATGTATGTATTTGACAAGATGTATGAATTTTGGGACAAACTTTTTTGTTGGTCTCCAACTTTTTCTTTTTGGAATAGAACTTGTTCTGCTGTTGGCACTTTCCACAGCTCTCATGTTTGCTAACTCCATTATCTGGCGCGTGGCCTCTGTTTTTTTTTTTTTTGATTTTTGGCATCTCTTCCTTTCTTGACTGATAATGTGGAAGTGACCGGTAGTAACCTTGATCTATGGTTTTGTAAAATTCCACTTGTCTTTTGTTATGTAGTGCAGTTTCTTGAAAATAAGGACTTTAGTCACTGTGGTTGTGCTGATGTAGTGGCAGTGGCTGTGTCTGTGCCTTTGTTCTTGTTACACCACTGTGGGTGGTATGTAGACCCACCTCCCCTCTGGATTGGTTTCTGCTGCTGGGCAGCCTCCTGCCTCCCTTGATTTTTTGTGGAGTCAGGAAAGGATTTTTTTGGCAGGCTCCAGTTCCTGCTTCCTTTTGGGGGTTGAACCTGCAAAGAACCTTTTAACAGTTTGAACAGATTTACTTTCTCTTCTTCTTTTCCATTTTGCCTGCTGAGCAGATGAAACTCTGTTGTCTTGTCAATCTGTAGCAAAGACATCTAGCAATCCTAGCATAATTTGATCGGTCCGGTAGAAGCTTGTTCCTTTAGCCATGCACTTATCACTGTACCTGTCATGGCTGATGGCTGATCAACCTCAGTTATATCATAGCCAGCCACAGGAATGGTTGCTAACCTGTTGTATGTTATTTACCATCTCTAATCTCTAATACATATTTCTTGTCAAAGAGATTTATCAGTGGTTAGTTTCTTGATCAAAGCATAAACTCTATTGTGCATGTGAGAGCAGCAGTTTAAAGACGGTTTAAAGGCTGAAGTGTAGAGGATTTTACCCATCTGTCTAATGACACAGCAGGTTTTACATCAACATTTTACCTACAAAACTGGGTCTGGCAGTTATCCCATTCATGTAAACCCTGAGCAAGCCCCATAATTAATTGGGGCATTACACACACACACACACACACACACACACACACACACACACACACACACACACACACACACACACACACACACACACACACACACACCAGCAAACAACCACCCTGAGAAGCAGCAGCCCATTCTGAAAGCCTTCGCTCCCTTAATAAAATCAAATCAATGTTGTTGGACAAAGCAACACACGGTACCTGCTATCCATTCCTGAAAGGAAAGTAAAACCTCCACTCAGTCAGCACACAGAACCTGTTTCACTGAAGCAACCATTCTGAAAGAAAGTAAAACCTCTGCTCAACTAGAGCACAGTACCTGCTTCACTAAAGCATGTGATCTGAAAGGAAAGTAAAACCAATGTACCACAGCACTCTCACTCCATCTCTGCATGCATGCAGGGAGCAGCAGGAAAAAAAAATTGTTTTTTTGTAATTCTTAATGCAACAGTACATAGTATGTGGACGCTGAGCAAAGTAAGAAAACTTTTTTTTTTCTAATTTAATGTCATGTTCAGGGCCCTCTTGCCAGCAAGGGGTCTTAGGCAACTAACCAGGTCACATAGTGCTGAATCCAACCCTGCATACATCACCCAATCAAAGATAGCTAGGAGTCAGTGTCTGTCTGCTGCTTCTTTTCACAAGAGAAAAACAGTAGCACTAATCTGAAGATGGCTGAGAAGGAGGTGATATTCAGCATTTAGCAGTCTCTAGGAAAAATAGGAATCAGTGTCCCACTGCTGTTTCTGTCAACAGCTGAACTACTACTTCCTGAGAAGCAGTTTAAAGGCTCTCGAGTGATCTATATTATCATCCTAAATGTTGCAAATTTTAAAACTAAGGGGTTAATGCTGTCGATGTTGTTATGTGCACCCGATGAGTGAAACAATGGGAAACAGATGGTCACTAAAGTTTAACGATCTATGAGTTGGACCTTCTCAGCATGATATGATAGCACTAATATGAATAGATGAGATAAAACTATGAGAAGCTTCTACAATCAAATTTATGATGCAGTGTGTGCAGGTGGTCATTTTCTAGTTTCAGTGAATATTTTCTAGGATTCACCTGGATAGTTTTTCAGTATTGGTCCATAATTAAGACCTTTGCAGTTGCTATAGGCTAAATGAAGCCAAAATGTACATATTTGTTTAGGTATCCAAGTTTTCTCTCATGAGCAGATGGTGAATAAAATTATGCACCCTAATCCACTTCCAAATAAAGAAGCAGTGCTGGACTGGTAACTAATTATAATTTTAATTTCTTGTTAAACAGTACTGAATGATCAGCTTTCCATATTCACTACAGTCCTGTATATTTACTTATCCGAAGGTTCTATGTTCAGTTCTTTATTTATGTGTGCATGTATGTATGTAAATAGGCAGGTAAGTAGGTATTTATTTTTATTTTCATATTGTGGGCTGGAAATATCTAGATTGGTAATGCTCACCCAATAAGTGACCTTTAAAATAAGCACACTGTAATGTGGAGTGAGATAAAACAAGATAAAAGCAAAGTTAAATAACAAATTGCTAATGACTATGTACTACAGCTGAGAATGCCAGACATTTATGCAAAATGTGTAATAGTACAGAAAGATCAGAACAGTATTAAGTAGAAGGTAAACATGTAGGCAGTACAAGTGTAGATTGCATCTGAAGGGAGGGGGCCTAGAGTGAGAGAGAGAGAGAGGGTAGTTATAATATGTTAAGGGAACTCTGAGGTCCAAGGACTGATGCAGGAGTTGAAGAAATTGAGTGTATAGAGAATGGTTAAAAAAGAGAGAGAGAGAGAGAATGAGAGATGAAAGTGAGACAAGCAGGTAGGAATTGGTAAAGGGTAGCAAAAATACTGGATGAGGTATTATATATGTTTGAGGATGTGATATGACTTGGTGATATTACTGTTGCTGATTATGAGTATATGAAGGTGCAGTGAGAGATAACTGAAGTAGAATATTAAGTGAACTAGGTGATGCCACATTTAATCAGGTTAATGTATTGCTGTTTAAACAGGATTTTTTTGCATTTTTGATTTGCTGTAATTCCTGTGCTAGTGTATTCCATATGATAGGCAGGAAGATGCATAGAGCTTTATCTACTTTATTTTAGTTGCTGTTTTATTATGTGTGGGAGATTTTTTTATTGGAGGATCTAAGTGCTCTGTTAGTGATATATATGTAGAGCAACATGTCGAGGGCTGAGATTCTGTAGTCATAGACAGTAATGCAGGAGTATGTAAGTTGAATGTAGTTGAACTGCGGTGGTGGTGCTGCGGTAGCGCTGTCACCAAACAGTAAGACGTTGTCCCGTTCGATTCTCAGCTAGAGCGTTTTCTGTCTGGGACATGTGTGAATGGGCGTACCTTTGTTGAAGGTTGTGCATCAGGGCTGGCAACTCAGCACGTAAAGATCCACTGCCAGTCATTAGCGGACCGCTGTTCCGCTGTGGCGACCCCTAACCGGGAAAAGCTGAAAGACACAACAACATGTAAGTTGAATGTAGTTAACTATATCGGTGAATAACATTTTGTTAAAGACTTTCGAGTTTCATATTAAATAACTATTTCCAGTTTATTCAGCATGAATATGTTCTCTCATGAGGATCAAAGAGAGAACATTTTTGTAATGAAATTATTTCTTTTTTTTAATAAATTTGCTGCACTATAGAAGGTCCAGTTCAGAAAGCAAAATAAACCGTAGTTAAACAGTGCATTCTTCATTTTGACCGAAACAAAAATACACAATTGAAGCAGTAAAGTAAGACTGGAATAGCCTACTACAGAACAGAGTACAATCCAGACAAGCTACAAGTACTGATGCAATTAATATAACAGAAATACTTATATTTAAAAATACATGTTTACCTTGAACTGAGTAATTCTGTATCGTTGGGAAAAACAAGCATCTCTTATTCATGGCTAAGCAGAGTTATATAATAATAAACAAGGGAAAAATGTGGAAGGAAAAAAGTGGAAGGTTAACATAATGGTTAAAATGTTTACCTTACAGACACAAGATGCAAGGTTTGATTCTCACATGAGGTAATTGGTTAGGCTTAAAATGACCCACAAAAGCAGTTATCTTAGTACTAAGCTATGAACATACATCAAATTATATGTCTTGTTTTTTCAGCTTTACTAGAAGTATCTCACAGCAGGGCAGTTGCTGGTAACCACAATTCAATAATGATTACTTGACTAGTCTAACACTTTTGTAGTAGAAACATTTACTCACCATAGTTGTACCTTGCTGCTTTTTGCTGTTTTCTGAAACTGGAAAATAACATTGCTTTAAAAGATTTTTTTTACACATGGTAGGGAATAGATGATTGTGTAACATAATACAAATTCATAAAGGAGAATTTATTTTGCTAATTCCATGCCAATGTCAGAGTACAGCTTGTGGGAGGATTCCATAACATTAAGGCAGCATAGCATAGGGTTGACAACGAGGATGGACCACTGACCCAGATGTAAGATGGGGTGCGCTCATTTGCAAAGATAAGGGTGTGAGAGGAGTGATGCCAACATAAATGATTCATGGCGGTGCATGCACAAAAGATACCTCAGGCAAAACATCTTTTAGTCTTACAGGACAGCACACACTAAGTACTGCCCCCAAACCATTAAGTTTCACCTAAGCAAAATACTGCAATTCTGTAACATGCAGTTACCTTGAAACTCTGCATTCATAAGGCAGTAGGGTGCAGCAGTATATTTATTTATTCTATTTATTTAACATTTGTTAACCGGGAAAGCCAAGTTGGAATGAGCTAATTTTTCAGCAGAGGCCTGGGGAGAAACACTCCAGATGCATGTCTTGTGTATGTTATGAACTGACAGAAGAACCATGTTTTAACACAGAACCACATATATGATATGAGTGCTACACAGAAGGTAACTGTCCTGGGGTATGGGAAATCAGGCACTTTCCCCAGATGTGGTTTATATTCCCGCAAGAATTTGTCTTCTCATTTTATTGGGCAGTACCATTTTGACAACTCTGAGCATAACATTATGCTTTGGACAAAATCTATTTCTTCCTTAAAAAACTAATACTGAATTTCTTTCTTTACTCGTGGTTTTGTTTAGGCCATTACTGGATCAGAAGGTTATGAAAAATCTCTAAAATGTACCTCAGAGTATCCAGAACCCATTACATCTGGATTAATTCAATTAGTTCCTCCACAGTTATTACAGTACTGTCTTGACCAGTTAAAGTATGTTGAGGAGAAGGAAGAGAAAGTTGAAGAGTAAAACTAAGTATGAAAAAAAGAAGTAATCAGTCTTAATGATGTGGGGCCAGGATGGCGGAAACAGGGGGACACTTGTGAGTGCATGGGGAACATTTATATAATGCGGGTTGCCACAGAGTTATTTGTCTAAGGCTGCATTTCACATAAATCCTGTCCCTTTGACTGTTGTCAGATGTCTGAGGTATACACAGTCAATAAAGTGACTGCAATGATTCGATACTGTGGCAGTGTGTGGATGAAAAATGAGTGACCCCCAGCTGTTGATTGATCACAGGTAAATGGTCATTCACCTGCAGTAATGTATCCCCCACCATGTTGCAGTCAGCCCTAGCCTTTCAGTTGCTTCCTGCAGCCACACTTGAAGTCACCAGTCACCACTGAGTCAACTACTACAATTATTTTTAATGCTATCACTGAGATGATCTTCAACTGCGGTGGTGGTGCTGCGGTAGCGTTGTCGCCTCACAGGAAGACGTTGGGCCGTTCAATTCTTAGCTAGAGCGTCTTCTGTGTGGAGACATGCGTGAATGGGCGTACCTTCGTTGAAGGTTGTGCGTCAGGGCTGGCAAACTCGGCACGTAAAAAATCTACTGCCAATCATTAGCAGACCGGAGTTCCGCTGTGGTGACCCCTAACTGGGAAAAGCCGAAAGACACAAACACAAATAAAACTGAGATGATCTTCAAGAATCACTAAAATTAACTATGGTCTGGTGAAGTATAAAGTTGTAACTGTGACTTATATTAGTCTAAAATTCTGATCTTTCCAAATATGTTGTATATTTCTGCACTCAGAGAAAAGCATGTCTTAGATCTGCAAAGTCTGCTTTCCAAGCATTCCGTACCGAAGGGATACTACTACCAGACTCTTGATTACCTAGCCAAGGTAAAATCAGTATTATGGTTGATTCCAAGTTTTGTACAATTGAATTTGGGAAGAAAATAATGTTTAGGAGTTTTGCGATGGAGTTCCATTTGGGGTTATATCTATTTCCTCAGGATTCCTGCTCCATTATTTGAAGCAATTAATTTTCTCCAGAGAATCTGTCATTAAGAGGTTATTACAGAACTCTAAAAATGGTGAAGAACATTATTACCATGTAATCAGTGTAATAGTTTGTGAATGAATATGAGTTTATCCTTATTAAAATGAATAAAAGGAAATGTCTGAGCTATAGCAACCAGTAATATTAGAATATGTGTGTGTGTGTGTGTGTGTGTGTGTGTGTGTGTGTGTGTGTGTGTGTGTGTGTGTGTGTGTGTATGTATACATATATATATATATATATATATATATATATATATATATACATGGGTCTACTACTATTGATTGAAAACTCATTTGACTGAAATGAAATTACTAGGACCACTTCACTGAAAGCTCACTTCACTGAAAACTCATTTATTTGAAACTCATTTCGTTGAAAGTCATAAATGGCCTTTTCCCCACTGTAGTGTGTCCCCGGAGTTAGTATATAAAGTAAGGGGGGGGCACAGCCCCCCCACATTGGGGGGTGTGGGGGCGTAGCCCCCCACATATTATAAACATTTGAAACTGTGCACAGTGATACTTACAAGTGCAATAAATGTTTCCCAAAGAGAATATATAACCAAGATATGTGGGTGGCTGTGCCCCCCACACCCTCCCAATGTGGGTGGCTGTGCCCCCCACACCCCCCTTACTTTATATACTAACTCCAGGGTTGCACTACAGTGGGGAAAAGGCCATTTATGACTTTCAATGAAATGAGTTTCAGTCAAGTGAGTTTTCAGTGAAGTGGTCATTTTCAATAAAGTGAGTTTTTAATCAACCGTAGTAGACCCATATATATATATATATATATATATATATATATATATATATATATATATATATATATATATATATATATATATATTCTGTTAATCCTTAATAGGAACTCAGATTTGCAGAAGTTTGCTTAACTGTTTCTAGATTCCCATTTAATGTAAAATTATGAGTCGTTAGAGATTTTGCAAAAATGGAAAAGAGGGTGAGGATGGATGGATGTTAGGGATTTAAGTTCACTGTGATAAGGAGTATGGAGTGCACCACAACTTGCAGTTGTACTAGTGTCGTTCAGGATTGGAGTACATCTAGAAATTTCATCGAATTATTCTCATTTATCAAATTCTGTTTCATTTCTGACCGTTACAGGTAATGTTATAACCTGACTACGTTAAGGTGAGGTTTACATCTTTAATGTGAATCAGAACTTTAGAAGAATGCACTTGGGAAACTGAGATATTTTGAAGAGTGACGCAGTCAATGAAGGATAAATAAATAAAGTAAAATAAATAATTTAGTACTTTTGCTCACATAATTTCTTACTTTGAACATATACACAGATTGTATTTCGGCAAACCACAGAACTTCTAAAAGCTGTTAGCCTGGTCATCAACAGAGCAAAGCAGAAATGTTAAGAAAAGGAAGCAGCCATACAAAGAATATTTCAACAAATCAAGCCTGTAGCACCAGTAGCCATGACAAATGAAGGAGCAGAAATCTTTAAGTCCTTCTGCTCAACCAGTTTTCCATGACGATAATTTGGCTGCCCAGTTTTATGCAGGAAGTCATTGCTGGGTAATTTTCTTTCACTTACAAGTTCATGGAAGACCCCTGTATAATATTACTTGATCATTCGTGTTTGGAAAAAGAGCACACCTTACTTCTTGTGTTGTATAACAGAATCAAACCATCCACCCAAAGTTTCCCATTCTAAAGTCCATATTCACCGAGTGCCTGCAGGTCAGGTAATTTTTTTCAGATCTGGACATTCAGGTGACATCAGAACCAGGACTGTGCTCTTGTTTTTGTCTTTAAATCATCTATATGACTTATTATTGACAACAATGTCACAGGAAAAGTAAATAAATGATGTGCCAATCAGGACTGCAGTCTGTTTGCAAAGTTGCAGTTCACTACACTGAGCACCAAGCATAGTATTCTTGTTGCAGCAAAGAATATTTTCTTGCTTTCTGAATGTTTTAGATTGCCAACGCCTAACAGTCATGAGGCAATTACTTAATGTGATGAAAATTATGGAAGGAGCAATTCCAGCACTGGTCAGCAGACATTTATAGTTCAGAAGTGATAGCATCATGAGGGTCCAATTCTCCAGCAGAACGTGAAAAGAATGAAAATGTGAATTGCAGCTAATGGAACAGATGACTTCCCTGGAGATGGAGACTATGTTTACAGATCAGGATTAGGCAGAACCATTTAATATTTCTCACCACAGTTGGGGTCCCACCTTGTCATCTGCTAGATAATAGACTTTGCTTTTGTATGGAGCCTTTGCAGTACCATTTCATATCACTGCTTCTTATCATTGTCATTAGAATAAGAATAGTTTTTCATAACATTAAAAACCTCCTAGGTTTAGGTTTACCCTGGGCCAAGCATGATTTTAATCCAGACTGGTAAGTCATTCATGGCATTTGTCAGACAGAATAGAAAGACCCACTGTCTGTTTTTGTACAGGGTATCACTCAATCTGTGTAGTTAGGTTCTGACATGTATCACAAGAAGAACAGTAATAAAGTGGAGGTCTCTGTCCTTACTGCCTGAACTTAAATAAGAAGACAAGCATTCTGCAGTCTTTTGGTTTTCCTGATTCAATAGGGTGTGGGCATATGTGCCACACCTCTCAACCTCATAGTGCAAGAAATCTGGACATACCTACAATAATATGGGCACAAATGTCCCAAAATAGGAACATATTTTAAATCTTCTTCTTATAAATGTATAAAATTGATAGAAAAACAGGATTTGTGTTAGCATGCATTTTTTCTGAAGGATCTAAAGTCTGAAACTCAGATGTATGTCATTATTTAGTGACTTCTCAAAAAACAAATTTTATGAGGAACAGACTAAAATATTAGTAAAAAATCTGGACATTGTGCAAAAAATCTGGACAGTTTAGAGGTACGATCTGTGCTCTCACTGAAACTTTAAGACCTGTCCAGTATCCCCCAGTTTCCATAGAGTAATGCCATCTACTCCCCCAGATCTCTTGTAACTGATGGTGGGTGTCTGCTTGCATAACTAACAGTCTTTTTGCAAAACCACTCAACACAAACCATAAAGGGAGATTTAAGAGCAATCCCCTTGGCAGAACTATAGGATAAACAGCTGTACAGTATGAGAAAAGGCGCTATGAAACTGCAAATGGTACTCATCTTCAAAAATTAAAACCAAGCTAAACGTAGCCCAGAATGTACTAACCTTGACAGTCTGTTCTACTATGGCGTCCACTGAGTTCAGGTTAGAAAATAAAATGGTAGAAAATCACAAAGTGTTTTATAAAGAAACATAAAGGTAATATTAAAGGCTGTAGTGCCCTTGACATTAGTGGTAGAATATACTGTGAACCACTAGACATTGCCATAACTGTAGGGAATACATTTAACTCCTGTTTCATAAGTTTAAACAAGTAATGCCAATACTGTACTAAATTTAGAGGGTGACCTCTGATCATATCTCCTGACTGAACTGAAACAACCTTGGACACAGTCAAGAACAGAATGTTCTGGCTTCATGAACCTGAAAAAAACATCCCAGGAGGTTCCCTCAGTGCTACTGTATAAGCTATTAAACATTATTTACCTCGTATTAAAGAAAATCCCGGAGGATTTGTCACCAGGCTGTTTCAGTATGTCACAGGTCCTTGTCCACAAGGGAGTATCACCAACATCCTCTGCTAGGTTATGATGGAGGTTGTTATGAAACCTGTTCACTGGGACTTACATAAACATTTGCTTCTAGATATGCACTGCTATGAATTTCTAAAGGAAGGTTGTTCCTGCTGAAGCTGATTATCTTTTTTTTTTTGATTTTATAGCTGTCTCTGATTTGTGTTTAAGTTTATATGTAAGTTCATAGGTGTGTACTACACTAATTACCACAAGGGCCTTCTTAAGCTTAGCCATGCATCCCAAATCTCTGACAGGTTCTGGTGTCCTTGGTAGTGTAAGCAGGGGCTGGGGGATGAAACATTTAGATGCTGTGTCCATTAGAATAGATGCAAAAAACAGAACCGAATTTCCAGTCCTTCATCCAGTTGTCCAAGTTATGCTTAAATTGGGCTAGGGAGGCATTCTGCTTCACATGGATGGGGGAGCCTGTTCCAGTGAAGCGGTAGTCTCTTCGATACATACATGCAGGGTTGCCAAATTTGTAAATGGACAGGTAGGGACAAAATAAAAAGGTCTTTCATGCAGAACTGCCTGCTGTTCCACATCACACAAAAGTGGCTCCTTTGATTGGCTTGTATGCCGGCATATGAGACAATCAAAACTCTCGCAGCAGAGCCTCTTCTGTTCAATGCGGAACAGACCACTGTTTTGCATTGAACAAAAGTGACTACACTTTGCGATTTATGATTGGCCTGTATGCCGGCATACAAGCCAATCAAAAATCACAAAGCGGAGCCTGTTTTGCCGGAATTTTAAAAGGCAGTGCTGGACTTGGGATTGGGCTGCTAATATCGGGACAGTCTCGCTCAAATAGGGACATTTGGCAATCCTGTATACATGTCTCTCTAGGAAGTCCTGTTTATATCACAGGCAAGGCTTAAGTCTTTAGAATAGGTAATTCTGGTACTGTTTATTTTGCAGATGTGCAGGAGGATCATCAGAGTAAGGTCCAAGGATGCTTTGTATGCCATTCATGGATTTCCTTTCAACAGCCTGTAGGAGATAGAGCACAGGGATAGGACTTTGAGGCAGTCTACAAAGTGCATGTTATTAATGCCTTGTACTCTTTTACTGAGGAACCTCTGCAGACCTTGTTGGATGTGCCTGGATAAATATATATCAGAGAGGGCATTATACTCAGTTATAGACCTGATGAGTGCCAAATACAGTGTAACAGTGACCTCCTTGGACCTAGATTCCATACCTTTGTTTGTTTATAATTTATTTAACACAGAATTATTTTATTGACACTCCCGGTCAACACATGTAAATAAATAAATAAATAAATATTTCCTCACACCCATAGACACATAATGGTTAAAGACTATATTATTGTCTAGATGTGTCCCCAAGTCCCTGACATAGCCTGTATTTATGTCTTGAAGGTCTTCCACACCATGCTCCATGAAGGAACTACAAACAAAGTTAGTGAGCACAGCATCAACCTCTGCGTAATCCACTTCATTGACAGTTGGCTTTCTAGAATAGTCCATTTGATAAAATGGGACATCTGCACTCCTCATTGGTTGAAGTTTCCAGCGTGGTCCACTTCTCTTCAGTTTCTTCTTACCAAAGTACTGTTTGAAACAGTAGACCTTAGCTACCTAAATATGTGGATGACAACAAACTGATTAACAGCATCCTCTCCCCTCATTCATAATTTTTCTTAGAAAATGGTTACTGGTAAAAAAGTAATGAATTAATAAATGTGGTAAGGGCAAAGGTAACATTTGGAAAGCATATGGTCTGTACCACAAACTGTACTGAGAGAGCAAGGTACACTCATAAAGAAGGAGTTCATGTTGACCTGTAGGTTGCCACAGTGGTAAAAAAGGCCTTTTTAAATTTCTCCAAATCTTTTGGGTTTCTAATACCATGATGGGAATGGACCCCATTCCTAAGTCAAAGTATGATTAAAGTTCAGGAAATTAGTATTGTTTCAATCTTTGATGTTGGCCAAAAGTGCGCTTTGCAGCACCCGCAATCTGCCCAGTAAAGATTCCTTCTGCAGTTCGTACAGGGTAACATATATTGGTAACATATCTAAATTGGTTGTAGATTCTTTTTTATAAGACCCATTGCTCCTACTACTATTGGAACTGTCTGGGTATCTTTCTTCCACACTGCTCTGTTTCTATTGTTTCTGCCTGCAGATCCTGATATTTTATGACTATGTGTCTCTCTCTATGCAAGACACTGTAGTTACTGGGTGTGGTGAGTTCAATGATCAATGCTATGTTTGTCTTTCTTTTCATGGACCACTATGTCCGGTTTTCTAGCATCTATCCTTTAAACTGTTGGTAGTGGGTGATCCCATGTGATGGAATTTTCATCATTTTCTATGATGCTTTGTGGCTTATGTTTCCAGTGTTTTTCAGCCACTTCAGTATCATAATGTTTGCACAATCCCCAGTGCAACAGTCTTGCCACATTATTATGCCTTTCGGTATACAGTCCTTCTGCCATTAGTGTGTCATAACCAGCAACAAGGTGTGCGACTGTTTCCAGTTCAGTTTTACAAAACCTGCATTTGATTGTTTCTCCCACATGTTCAATGGACTTTGTAATCCAGTGTGTACGTAGCCCACTATCTTGAGCCACCAATATTAACCTTTCATCTCTTGGTTTGAATTCACCTCTCCTTAACCATTCCCGGAACTATATTTATGCATTTTCCACATTTCTTGGCTTCTCATCTGGCCCTTCACCTTATATTCTTTCTTTTGTTTTTTGGCACATTCAGTTGTTGCCTGTTTTGTATCTACTTCTGTTTGATTTCCATTCCTGCTTGACGCCAATATGCTTCTGCTAAATTAAGCAGAGAAGTCATCTTAAATTTATTCTCCTCATGTTTCAAAACGTTTACTACATTTGGATCTTGTGAGGTCAGCAGATATGTGTGGAGTCCCACGTTTGCAGATCTAAACATGTAATCAATTTCAAGGAGGCCCATCCCACCTTCAGTACGGTGAATATATAATCTTGGTATGCAGTGATTTTTAGAAATCATTTGGTGAGCATGAAGCATCCTTCCTGTTTTCCTATCTAATCAATCCAACACGTTTTGGGGCCAGTCAATCACTCCAAAACTATAAGTTAGGACAGGAAGAGCAAACTGGTTTATACCTTGGATTTTTTTCCTAGATGTCAACGCTGTTTTCAGGATTAGTTTAAGTCTTCTAAAGTATTCCTTCCTAAGTTTTAGTCACATTTTTTCATGTTTTGTGGTTGATCCTTTATCAGTTCCCAAATATTTATACACTCTCTCTTGCTCAAGTTTTTATTTTATTTTATTTTACATTTGTTAACCGGGCTAGTCCAACTGGATACATGTCCATTTTCAGTGGAGGCCCGAGGAGAAAAGCTCCACTACAATCTATAAAAACAAGTTAAAATATCACAGGTGAGGGAAATACAAAGTTATACGATACAATAAAAACATAAGTAAAACCTACAGCAAGTTCTATATACAATAGAGTTCAGTGGGAGGCTTAGCAGGGGACAATACTAGAAATACAAATACAGTGCTAGGAAAGTCAATTATAACAATGAAAGAATGTTGAGAAAAAGATATAGATATGATTCCATTTAAAAAAAGAGTCACAGGGACATTTCTGAAGAGGAAACTTCTAGTGAGCAGGAATTAAGAGTAAGAAGTAGGCAGATGGCTGGAAGGGAAAAAATGGTTAGTCAGGGTTGTTACAGGAGCATAGCCAGTGTTTGGAAAGGAAATGTTTTAGTTTAGCTTTAAATAATGGGAGTGAAGTTGTGGTAGTGAGGTCTTGCGGTAGTTGGTTCCATATTTTGCCGACTGAGTTGGAGAATGTGGAATCACCTGCTGAGTTATTTGATAGGGAAGTTTGAATCAGTATCTTGTTAGAAAAGCGTAGGTTTTTCTGATTTTTGTAGGGTTGTATTAGAGAGGAGAGCATAGGAGTGTTGTCAGGGTGATAAAGGGCTTTATGGGCAATAGTAAGTTGGTAAGATTGTATTAGATAGGGTAGTTCTAGCCAGCCTAGTTGTTTAAGATTAAGACAATGATGAGTCCTGTAAGGGGAATCAGTAGCAAATCTAGCAATGTTGTTGTATGATGAAGTTAGTTTGTTGAGGTTATACTTAGAAAGGTTAGTGTAAATGGGAGAAGCGTAAAGTAGGGTAGAGATTAAGTGGGATCTAGCTATGGTAGTTTTAGCTTTGGGAGTTAGGAAAGATTTGATTCTATAGAGAGAACCAAGTTTTCTGTTGGTAGCTTTTATTGTAGAGTTAATATGAGTGTCAAATTTTAGTTGATTGTCAATAGTAATACCCAAGAGTTTAGTGGTTTGGTCTGGAGAGATGAGGTACCATCATTGGATGTAAGTGTGAAGTTAATAGAAGGGGACTTGTGTGTGGGTGAAAAGAGCAGAAGTTTGGTTTTCTTAGGGTTGAGGAGGAGACAGTGATTAGAGAACCATTGCTCTATAGTAGTGAAGGTATTTTGTGTGAGATTGTGCAGCTTAGTTTGTGTTGGGGCTGAGCAAATTATGGTTGTGTCATCTGCATATTGAATACAAGTTGATTGAGGAGTGGCTAGATAAAGGTCATTTATAAAAATGGAGAATAGTAGAGGACCTAAGATAGAGCCCTGAGGGACTCCTATTGAAGTTGGGAGGAGATCGGAGAGTTGATTATCCCAGAGTACGGCTTGTTTACGGTTGTCAAGATAGGATATGAACCAGCTTAAGGCCTGACTGTCTAGAGAGAGGGATTTTAAATGATGGAGGAGAAGTTCATGGTTGACCATATCAAAGGCTTTAGACAGGTCTACGAAAAATGCAGAAGAAGAAGTGTTATTGTTGCGGTTTGTATTAATAGAGTCAATAAAGGATAGTAAGGCAGTGGTAGTACTATGGAATGGTCAAAACCCATGTTGACAATTAGCTAGGAGGTTGTGGCTTAGAAGGTGATTAAGTAACTGTTGATGTATTTCTCCATTATTTTTGCGAGAGGAGATAGTAGTGCGATGGGGCGGAAATTGGAATACTCAGTAGAGTCACCTCCTTTGAATAGAGGGATAATATGAGAGATTTTCCAGAGTGATGGAATAGTACCCTCTTTTATGGTTCTGTTGATCAGTATAGAGATGGGATAGGCTACAGCTTTAGCTCCTACTTGGAGGTATTCTGTTGGTAATTTGTCAGCCGAGGGGGTTGTGGGTTTTAGTTTTTGAAGCAAGGACAATATGTAAGAGGTTGGTATAGGTTTTAGGTGAAATGGTGGGGGAGGGGGGTTTAGGGTTTGCAGTTTAGATGTATCAGGGCTTTGTTGTTTAGCTAGTTTTAATATGGCTGAAGTAAAAAAGGTATTAAAATCATTAGCTGTTTGTAGTGGTTGGTCAGGGTTTGAACCTAGTGGATTTGGTGTGGCAACTTTGCCTGGGGATAACAGCATGTTAATAGCGGACCAAAATTTATGTGGTTGGTTAAGGGATGAATGTTGAAGCTGTGTATAAAAGTTCTTTTTATCTTGTAGAATGGCTTTTTTTGTCACATTTGTCACTGATGTTTACCTGGTGCTGCAGTTTTCTTGCTTTAAAGGTTTCTTTTACACATTTATCAAGACCAAGTGACATTCTTATATCATCTGAAAAAGGTTTTGACAACTTGCAATTGTGCTTTCACTTCCTCATCTGATGAGCTGTACAGTTTTAAATTGTCGACAAAGAGAAGATGAGAAGTCTTCACACACTGTTGTTTTCTAGGAGCCAAATTATAGCCATGGCCTAAGCTGTTAAGTAGACAGCTTAATGGGTTAAGGGCAAGGCAGAATGTCAGCAGTGACAGAGAGTCACCCTGGAACATCCCCCTTTGAATTTTTATCCCTGAGATAATAATTTGTCCTTTATCATGGCTTATTGCAAAGTGGTCTGCCACTGTTTCATTGTCACTGTAATGTAGTCGATCAGTGTAGGATGTATTTTATGATAGAATTTTATCAGTTATTAATTTAGCTGCACAGTAATATATCCTGTTTACTTCTGTTATATCACATGGATTTCTATGGACACTCCTAATTTCTGTATTCATTTGTTTTATCAGACTTCTGATTTTTGGGGGGGGGGGGTTATTGACCTTCTGCAATCTATTTCTTTCGTTGATCTTGATATATTTATCTATGTCTAGTAAATCAAGCAACTCTTCTCTTAACTTATCTTCTTCCAGACTGAGGGCACATTCCTTGTTTTCCTTTTCCTGTGGGCATTCTGTAGAAAGTTGTATAGCATCTTCCTGTGGCACCTTCTCTTCAGTTTCATCCTTTGTCATCCGTTGCTCTGTCATATGGGAACTCACTGGCCTATCACTACTCAACATTGACTGCATCAGAGTTTCCACAGTTTCCTGTTCCTTCCCTTGCTGTCTAGCTTCAAGTGAATGTTTATACTGGTTTCCTGTGGAAGGTTCCAAAATATCTTGATATGGCACCTGACTAATTGCTTCCTGTTCCACTGGGTTTCCCTTAATTTGGATATCCATTGTTGTATCCTGTTGTGGTGCTTTTTGCATTAGATTTTCTACACTGAATCCTTCACTTTGCAGGTGCTCCATAACCTCAATTTCTATTTCTTTAACTTCTCCATTACTAATCTACTTTTTCTACTTTTCCTCTTTGTATTCTTATTTTTTGTATTGTAAAGTTTTCCATATTCCTTTGCCTGTATGACCTTTGTGATAGTCAGGGAGATTACTCATATGCAGTTCCATGGAGGCCATTGCTCCACTGTATATCTTGTACATTCAGGTCAGTCATACAGTACAGTGCCCACTTCAGCAGTCTCTTGAGAAAACACCTGGTACAGCTGGAGAGGTTTCAGATTTTCTTCACTAAGATGATATATGGGATGGCAGACTATTTATTCAAAGGACATTAAAAGCTGTCCCTCTTCTTGGTGTCTTACCACCTCCTAAAGGGGATCTTTACCTTATTTCTTTGTGAAAGTTCCACTCCTCTTCCATATTCTTTGTTTTTTTTTTTTTTTTTTTACTGATGGGGTGATGGGGGTCCATTAAGTATACATAGGCAGTCAGTCTTCAAATAACTATTAACATTAATAACAAACATGCCAAATTTAGCACTCATTGGTTTGCTTGTCTTTGGAAGAAACGTCTTCTGTTCTTAAAGCATTGCCTTTCATAGATTCATGGGGTCATAGGTTCATAGGAGATTACTAGGCTAACGGCTTAAGAGTCCTTACAAGCCCAGCCAATATAGCCCAGTTTAACCCAATATATGGCCCCTAAGGGCAAGAAGATGGCATTGGTTTGTACCTATGCCTTGAGTATTTTACATATTGTCTGTAAATGACATAGGCACTACTCCCAGGTATGAAATTGTGATTCCCCATCCATTGATCCAAACTGTGTTTGAAGAGGGCCAGGGAAAGGCCCTGCTTAATGTTAATAGTAAGCCTGTTCCAAAGAAAGCGTAATCTGTGAGATACATGTCTGTCTCTTCAGCATGTTTTGTTTGAGTCTCTAATTAGGTTTAGGTCCCTGGATCAGGGGACCCTGGTTTTGTTTGCTTTGCACATGTGTTGCAGCTGCATCAGGGCTAGATGTGTGAGTGCCTGGAAGGTTAGGCACAGGTCACCCCTTAACAGTCAGTAGGAGATGGAGTAAAGGAATACAGCTTTTAGTCTATTTGTTTAAGGACATGTTGTTAACACCCTGCATTTTCCTTGTGAGGATTCTGTGAGGTCATTCCAGCTGTTGTAAGTGCATAGTCAAGTACATGTCAAAGGTGCATTGTACTCAGTTATTAGTCTAATGAGGATTGAGTATGATTGAGTACAGTAGGAGTATAATTTCCTTGGATCCAGATGCCATACCTATATTTATAAGTTGTGCCATATAGAAGGACTTCTTCACCACTGTGGATGCATAGCGGTCAAAGTTCAGACTACTATCTAACTGTGTTCCTAGATCTCTCATGTCTGAGTCTACTCTTAGGGGAGTACTATTAATACTGTAATTTGGAAGGGTATTTGACTTCCCAAATGGTATGATAATGCATTTTTTTGCATTTAGTTTTAGGACATGGCTCTAGCACAAATCATTTAACTGAGTTATACACTCCAGAAGGATATCTACATCATTGGGGGATTCAATGATTTTCCACCAGCTTGCAATCATTGGTAAACTTTGTCATCCAGAGGCCTTCCACATTAGTCTTGACTTCAGAGGAATATATTCCAAACAGGAGTGGTCCCAGCACTGAGCCATGTGGCACATCACTAGTAACTGGCCTCTTGCTGGATCTGGATTCACCTACTTTAACCATGTGTCCTGTTGATGAGCCAACTGGCTATCCATCTGGTGGCCTAGGGATGTATGCCCAGTTTTGTGAATTTATTTAGTACCTAAGTGGGGAATTGTGTCAAATGTCTTGTCTAGGTCAAGGTAGACAGTATGCTCTGTTCTACCCTCATTCATGGCCCTACTGATTTTCTCAAAGAAATCCACCAGATTTAGTAGGCATGACCTGCCCTTGACAAAGTTGAATTGCATTGGGTCCAGTTTTTTCAGGCTTCCTATGTCACTATTTATCAGGTCCATGATAGATCGTTCCATGGCCTTACATATAAGACTAGTCAAACTCAAGGGGCCTTAATTTCCCAGGTCAGTTGATGGTCCCCTTTTATGCAGAGGGATGACTGTTGCTGTCCTCCACTCTATTGGTACAAAGCCAGTCTGGAGGCTGTGGTTAAATAGAGATCCTAATAGGCCTGAAAGGTTCTGGTTCAAACTGTTTAAGTGGCAACCTGTTATATCATCAGGCTCCATCATAGCCATGTTTTTAGCTTTAGAGAGAGCAGTGGAAGCATGGTCTTTGGTTAGAATTGGCAGGGGAGTGGTGGGGGTGTTTCTTGTGGAAGAACTGAGGGTGATGGGGAGGTGAAATTTGAACTGAGTTTATCAGCTAGAAGATTTTCTACATCTTCTGGCTGAGTACAGGTGATTCCGTATACAACTAATTCTGCACATTGTTGGGTGTTGTCCGTATGACTGGGGATGTAACTGAAAAACACCTTATGGTTGTCCTTGGCTTTGGAGGCTAATTTTGACTCAAAGTCTGCTTTCAGAGAATTGACAAGTTCTCTGATTCACTTGTTTAGACTAATGAGAAACATTTTACTCTGTTGTGCACATTCCCTCTTACTTCTCGACAGGATTTTCTTTCTTTTAGCTTTACTGGAAAAACTCACCTGGAAAAAGTAACCCAGACTCCACTACAACTTGCTGTGAGGGAAAGGTTAGTTTGCTTTTGCTTTCTTGTATTTTCTATTAGTTTTTTGTCTTCTTCTATTCTGTATGGTTTTATTTATTTTCTTTACACTGTGTTTTACTTGTATTCTGCATAACTGCATATTAAAACTAGGAAAGAGACCACAGCTGTGTCTCTTCTGAGTCGCACAGAAATGTTATCCCAGCCCCCCACTATGGTACTGTTGTCTTCTTAAACTCAACTGTCTTTCTAGTTGCCTGCCTCTTACACTAATTTGACCGCAAGTCTCCTTCCAGCTCCCCTTTCATTGGCTGCTGTGAGTAAGCACAAAATTATCATTTTCTGAAGTCACTCCCCTTCAACTATTTAAATTTATTGGCCATCCCACTGTATTCCATAGAACCAGAGTACAAAGTGCCCACTCCCTTCCAGTCTATCTTTCTCTTTTAAAGTATGTGGTTCTCCACTTAGATAGCTAAAGCTTAAGTTACCCCCTCTTTCATATCTAACTGCTTAGTGCACACTGTAGTGCTTAGAATATTAACCATCTTTTTCCGTCTTATCTTTAAAATCAGCAGAATGTATTGCAAGATCATCACTTACTGGAGAGCCCACATTCTGCCTGTCAGTAGTCGCCTTGGGATTAGTTCTTCTGTTTTCTCATGGGGAGAGAAGGAGCATGGGGACATTATTTCCTGGAGATCGCTGATCACCTGAAAGCCTAATAACTGCTTCATAGGTGACAATTTGGAATGTGTGCTTATATTTTGCTCCTAGTGAGAGAAGGAGCAAAGTGCATTGAATCCTGACTGTTTTGGTTGGGCAGTGAGTGTCTGTGCTCGATGTTCTTGATTGGTCTCATTACTATTCAAGGCATCTACTAGGAAAAGCCTACAGCAAGCCTACAGAACCTTGCATCATCTGGGACAAGACTATGGATCACAAAACAGGTTGTAGCCTGCTTCTCATCTTGGGATTGATGTTAATGTTTTGCATCTGATGGGAGAAGAAGCAAAGGAACAGTGTATCCCAACAGAGTGAAGCTGTGCTGAGGCCAGCACTAGTAATAGCCAGGCAGTAGCCATTCATGCGACTCCCCCCCCATTTTCATCATTCTTGGCAAGCTAAGTCTTTGTTTTCAGTAGGTACTGCTTGATTTGTTTCTCACTTCAGAATGTCTGTCTAAATACTTCATCCTTAAATTTTCAGGGTCTTCTTATTAGTATCCTTCAAGTATTTGGCAGTGCCCTGTATAGACACAGGCACCTTGAGTGACATTTTTCCTGTAAAAGCACGACTGAAGTTTCACCAATACCTAGTTGCACACAGAACAATTAGTTTGCAGTGACAACCACTGTCCACAGAGTTGCAAACCAGATACTGACATTGCTTTATATTCTCACTCCAACTGTCTAATCAGTAAAAAGGGTCTGTTGCCATGGATATGAACTTTCACACTATCCTGAGGCCTGCTTTGTGGATATGGCCATCCTGAAGCAATGTAGAAATTGCCTCATGTTTACTGGCAACCAGTTAATTCTCAAACAAACTGATATGGCATGTCAGAGATGTATTTACACAGTGTCACTGGAGATAAAGCTCTCACATATAAGCACTCCTAATGAAAATAAGGTTGTCAGTAGTACACATGCTGTATCCATCACACATAATTCAAAGCAGACATATAGATCCACATATGCTGAGGCACTTTAATGTAACCTACCTAAACCCCAAAGACCTCCTAGACAAAGTACACTTAACAAATACCCTCAGCAGCTCCAAATGCACTCTTTCAAAACAACACCTACATTAACACATAGAGTCACATCTCATGGAGCCTCTCCTTCCAAGCCTATAAGGCAAGCCACCACACAATCCAACATTCTGGTCACTGGAGACTCCATTGTGAGACACACAATGATGTCCTTTTCAGCAGACTGAGTAAGGAAAAAGTTGCAGTCAGTTGCTTATCAGGGACTGGGATCTGCCACATTACACATGCACTCACGTCACTGGACCACAAGTACCAGTATGAGTCAGTCATAGTCCATGTGGGTGTAAATGAGATGTATCTCCCTAGACTAGATGAAGAGAGACATCATGGAGCACTCGGAATGTGTGTCCCAGGCTGGTATGAGCCTAGCACTGAGCAGCATTTTACCTTCTCCAAGGATGATGCCACAATACGACCAAAAGATGAATGAATTTAATAATTATCTTAGTTTCTGGGGGTGCAGTATTTGTCAGCATCGAAGGAGATGGTCAGCAGACCATGCTGCTTTGCCAGGGATGGTCTGCACCTCTCCCTCCTAGGCTTTCAAATATTATCTAAAACATTGTCTTCCCCATAGTGCCTTTTTTTAGGCAATGCCAGACTGAAAGTACTTCCGAAATAGCAAATCAAAACCAAGAAAATCTAAAGATATTACTCCTGAATGCTAGGAGTCTGAACAACAAACTCCAGTCTCTAGGAGCTCTACTCACCCTAGAGAATGCTGATGTCTGTGCGGTCATGGAGACATGGATTAAAGCCACGGAAAGCAAACCAGCAGTGCAAGGTTATAATGCCTTCCATCCATTTAGACCAGCTACTACACAGACAAGGACTAAAGGTGGAGGTGTCTCCATTTACATCAGAAATAAATATAATACAAGGCTGGTCAGACAGGACAATGCACTTCAGCTACCCCATGTTTAAATTACCACAGGCAAAATCCGATACCACTTCCTTGCAAGCTATAGGTCCCCCACTATGACCCAGGAAACCCATACTATGTATTTAAACTTATTGGAAACACTCACCATCCAGCCCAATACCATATTCATGGATGACTTTAATTACCTCACTGCTAACTGGGAATCCTACATGACACCAAATGTACAGGCAGAGAGATTCCTGGATTTTGTAAACACAGACTCACCAGATTGTCAGTACACCAACCAGGAGTGCAACCATACTGGATCTGATCCTCTCTAATACGGGAGAGTGCTGTACACCATCTAGTGTAATGTCTTCTCTGGTAAAGTCAGACCACAGAATGGTCTCCTTTGTAGTAAAAATAAAACTTAGACCTCCCAGCTGACCCTGGAATATTCAAGAACTACTCAGAGGCTAACTTCCTGCTATTAAGTTATAACATGGCAACATTTTAAGCACCCATTACACCTGAGAACACAGCTGCCTATACAGAACTGTTCACAGAAACCTTTTACAAGCATATTAATAGCTGCATAGAGGCAGCTGTACCCACCAGGAAGAAGTACAGAACTAACTCAAAAAACAAGCCACCCTGGTGGAATCAGAAAATCAATTGGCTGTAAACAGAAGGAAGAAAATCAGGGCAAAAATGAGGAGGTGCAGCACCCAGCAGGGTAAAAGCACTCTCAGCAAACTAAACAAACAACTCAGATGACAAATAAAGTATACCAAAGCCAAATTTGAGGTAAATTTGGCCTCCCAGGCCAAGGACAGCCACAAAGCAGTCTTTAGCTATGTCCACAACCTCAAAGGCAATACACAGTTGTGTGCAGAGCTCATTGTAAATGGAGCCACTGATACTGAGTCAGAAGATATAGCAAACCTGCTGGCTGACAAATTTAGTTCCAACTTTACCCCCCTCTCCCCCTCAACTTTCCCTCAGGAAATACTATCAAATATAACTTCCCCTGCTGTCACTAGGGAACAGGTCCTTGGTGCTCTGTATAAAGCCAAGAACACTTTATCAATGGGCCCAGACAATATCCCAGGATGCCTTCTAGGTAGCATGAAATATGACCTATCAGGTCATCTGGAATTGCTGTTTAACTGTAGCCTCCAAACAGGCTTTGTGCCTCATGAATGGAAAACAACAACAGCCATCCCTCTGCAGAAAGGTGGGCCATCTATAGAAGCTACAGACACATAAGTCTCACTAGTCTTGTATGCAAAGCCATGGAAAGAATTATCATGGAAATGATCAATAATGATATAATAAACCTCCAGACACTGGACCCAAACACTAAGGTTAGGTCATGCCTACTCAATCTGGTGGACTTTTTTGAGGTCACCAAAGCAGTGGATGAGGGCAAAATGGTTCACACTGCCCACATTGACCTGGCCAGGGCATTTGACACAATACCCCACTCGGGCATTGTTGACAAATTCAAGAGGTTAGGTACAAACCTGTATGTCACCTGGTGGATAGCCAACTGGCTCACAGCCAGGACCTAGGAAGTTAAAATCAGTGAGTCCACCTGTTCAAATAGGCCAGTCACAAGTGGAGTCCCTCAGGGATCTGTCCTTGGACCACTCTTTTTACTCCTTTTTGGCATTTACCTCTCTGAAGTCAAGGTCAATGTCAGTGGTCTCTGGCTGACTAAATTTGCAGATGATTACACATTAGGAGCTGTTATTGAATCCCACACTGACACAAATGTTCTCCAGGAAAAGCTGATACAGACAAACCACTGGTGTCAGAGCCATGGACTAAAACTAAATGCCAAGAAATGCATAATAGTATGTTTTGGGAAGTCATCCACCCCAGTAAATGTCATATTGACAACACACCACTTAGAGTTGACGCATTAGTCAGGGGCTTGGGGACACACATAGACAGTAGTCTAGCCTTTGACCATCTAGTGTCTACAGTAGTGAGGAAATCATTCTATGTTGCTCAACTTATAAACAAACATACAGCATCTAGGTCCAAGAAACTCATTGTTCCACTGTATTCTGTATTCCTCAGACCTGCCAGTACAGTACAGTACCCCCTTTGGTATGTACCTAACCAGGCATCTCCAACAAATGGAATGTCCGCAGAGGTTCCTCACTAAAAGAATACAGTGCATAAATAAAATGTCCTATGCAGACCGCCTCAGGGCCCTATCCTTGTATTCTGTCTCCTACAGGCTGTTGAGAAGATATCTATACCTGGCATACAGGGCATTGTCAGACCCCACTCTGGTGGACCTCCTGCATATCAGCAAAACAAACAACACCAGAATGACCCATTCTAAAGACTTAAATCTTGCCTGTGGTATAAATAGGACCTGCTGGAGAGATAGGTATGTATCACAGGGACTACCCTGTCTCTGGAATGGACTCCCCATCCATGTGAAGCAGAGTTCCTCCCTAACCCAATTCAAGTGTAGCTTGGACAGGGAACAGGAAATTCATCCCTGGCTTGGCACCTATGTCTCTAATGGACACAGGCAACCTGTAAATGGTTCATCTTCCAGGCCCCTGCTTGTAAATGTTTCATCTCCCAAGCCCCTGCTTTGGACACAGGCAAGCTGTAAATGGCTCATCGTCCAGGTCCCTGCTTGTAAATGTTTCATCTCTCATGTCACTACTTATGATTATCAAGGTTACCAGAACTTGTCAGAGATTTGGGATGCATGGCTAGGCTTAAAAGGACCCTTGTGGTCGTGAGCCTAGTAAACACCCATGAACCTACGAATCTGTTAATACCGGGGAGGTCCATCAGGGTGGCTTGTTTCTGCAGTTTGACCTAGGCTTGTTTCTGTCTGGTAAACCTGACAAGCCTGATCTACAAGGGCATGGAATGCATTATCATGGAACTTATAAACAACGACTTTGGCAACCTTCAAACACTGGACCCCACCCAGTTTGGGTTTGTGAAGGATCTTGTCTCCTGAATCTGATTGACTTCTTCTTATCAGTCTCCAGAGCTGTGGATGTGGGTAAGGTGGTCAACACAGCCTATCTGGACCTCGCCAAGGCCTTCAACACCACCCCCCACTCTGGAATCATAGATAAACTTACTAAGCTGGGCATAAATCCCTATGTCACTCGATGGGTTACCAACTGGCTTACTGAAAGAACCCAGACTGTAAAAGTAGCCGACTCCAAATCCAGCTCCAGACAAGTGACAAGTGGAGTACCTCAGGGTTCAGTCCTGGGACCACTCTTGTTTGGCATCTACTTTTCTGAAGTACAGGCCAACACTAAGGGACTCTGGCTAACAAAGTTCGCAGATGACTGCAAACTGGGAGCCATTACTGATTCCCAAATGATGTGGATATTCTACAAAAGGGCCTTACAGAAACAGATGCCTGGTGCCAGAGCCATGTGCTCATGCTTAATGCCAAGAAATGCATAGTTATTCCCTTTGGAAAAAAACATGTACCCATGAATTACCACATAGGTGGCAGTACACTAAACATAGAAAGTGTGATGAGAGACTTAGGGACACAGTTGGACAGTGGTCTCACTTTCGATAACCACATCGCCACAACAGTCAGAAAATCCTTCTATGTGGCACACCTCATCACTAAGGGCTTTTCATCCAAAAAAAAGGAGGTCATTGTCCCTCTGTACTCATCCCTCATTAGACCCATTATAGAGTATAATGCCCCATTTGGTATGTACCTCACAAGATATATGCAACAGCTGGAAAAGCCACAGAAATACCTCACTAAAAGAATCACAGGCCTAAAGCAGATGCCATATGCCGACCGTCTAAAAAAACTCCAGCTATACTCTGTGGCATATCATCTACTCAGAGGCAATCTCTGCTTAACATACAAGGCCATGTCAAACCCTGAGCTGTTGGACATGCTCCACTTAAAGAAATCCCAATCCCTCAGAGCCACCTGCTCCAGGGATCTAAACCTTGTCATCACAATTAACAAAACATGCTGGAGGGATAGGTTCCTGACCCAGAGACTGGCCAGACTCTGGAATAAACTGCCCATACATGTCAAGCAAAGTGCCTCCTTGGCCCTCTTCAAAAGGAACCTTGATGATTGGATGGGAGATAGGAAATTCACCCCGGGGATCATGTCAGTCACCCTGCTAGACAGGGGTCCAGAGAAGTAAATATTGTGGGAAGAAATATCCAGGGAATTGTTATGGCTAGGCTTGTATAGACCCTAGGGCCGGTAGCCTAGTACCAACCTATGAACCTATGGTACTGTTATTTCTGTGCAGCTGTCTGTATGGTCATAAATGGCTTTTGTGTATGCCTCTGCATAGGCGTCTGTGTTTTCTGTGTTTGGGGGAGCTTAGAAACTAGCTGTGCCTTCACTTAATATTGAAATAGTTTATCTTAGTAAAGTTCAAGTTTTTGGGGTTAGGTGGGTGGTCTAATTTTACCTTTATTTCAAGGGAGACCACTTTGTGATCTGATCTTACCAGTGAGGACATCACACTGGGGGGGGGGGGGGCACAGCACTCTCCCGTATTTGTCTGTACCAGATCAAAGATGTTTGTACCCCTAGTGGGGGTGTAGACTAGCTGCTCCAGGTAAATCTTTGGGCTTACATGTTAGTGGTCGTGTCTGCTTCCTATTTAATGAAGGGGTAGTTAAAATCACCCATGAGTATGATATTGGACTGGATGGTGAGTGATTCATGTAACTTCAGGTATAATGTATGGGTTTCCTGATTCATGTTTTAAAGGGAACCATCATTTATACATGGACATACTCAGCTTTCAGCATGGAGCAACAGACAGCAAGCTCCTAGAAGGGATAGCCTTGTTATTGAACATGTGAACCTTTGATTTAAATCTATTTTAAAATCCTGTCCAGTGCCTCCTTGCACTTCAGATAGAGCCACAAGAAGGAAAAAGCGAACTAGGCAGTCAAGGACCACCAGAGCAAACAACTAAATCCATAGAAGGATGCCTAAATGGAAGACTAATACACATACTATTTTATTGACTCTTGAGTGCTTTAATGGTTATACATGCAAGATAAACATACTGTATGCTTACATAGAGATATTTATCTTTGTTCATGTTCTGAAGATGACTTTGCATCTTTAAAGATAGAAGCATTCAATAGCCTATAAAATAAAGTTTTTTGACCATGCATTTGGGTTTCTTTTTGTAGATTTAGAGCCATAGGAATGAGGAGTAAGGGGCACAACTTCTCTGGGGGCTATTATGTTGGACGCATTGAACATCTTTACAATTGCCTACCAAACGGTTCTTTTCTTTCAGAGACATCAGTGAGTTATTAGTTTGCTACATAATAACTTCCTGCTACCTTTAAAAGATTACGACAGTTTACAAACTGTCATTAGATGATGCTAATAACTTGTAGACAGTAGGGGTGCTAAACGTGTGTAGACTAAGTTACCAAACTCCCTTATTACAGACGGAGGAACATCATCCACACTACTTCACATGTGGTATATTTCAGAACAGAAAGAGGTATGTTTCAGAAACAGAATTTCACATTTCTTAAATAACAGCCAGTGTACACCATGGTTCATAGGTTCATAGGTTTATACTAGGCTATCTGCCCCAAGGCATTTATAAGCCTAGCCTAAAGTTTTGTGGCTTACGCCACCCCTTATATGAAAAAATACTGTGCGCATTAGTTTGTTGTGCCTCTGTCCAGCAGTGACACAGAGATGATTCCCGGGGTAAACCTACGATCTCCCATCCACAGGTCAAGATTTCTCTTGAACAGAGCCAGCGAGGTGCTCTGCCTCACATGGACCGGGATTTTATTCCACAGCATAGGGAGTCTCTGAGTGATAAATCTATCCCTCCAGCATGTCCTATTTATATCCGTGCTAAGGTTTAAGTCGCTTGCTCTAGTGGTTTTGGTGGATTTGGATTTTTTGAGGTGGAGCATGTCCATTAATTCCGGGTTGGACATGGCCTTGTATGTCAGGCACATGTCACCTCTGAGCAGACGGTATGCGACTGAATAGAGCTGGAGTTTCTTCAATCTGGCAGCATATGACAGATTTTGGAGTCCCTTTATCCTTTTGGTGAGGAACTTTTGGGGTCTCTCCAATTGCTGCAGATGTCGGGTGAGATACATTCCGAATGGGGCATTGTACTCGATCATTGGTCTGATAAGTGAAGAGTACAGGGGAACAATGACCTCACTAGATCTGGATGTGAATCCCTTCATGATCAGGTGGGCAATGTAGAAGGTCTTTCTAACCACTTTAGCAACGTGAGTGTCAAAAGAAAGGCCACTGTCAACCTGGGTCACCAGGTCCCTGATAAACTTTTCTGTGCTTAGTGGATTGCCACCTATATGGTAGCTTGGGGTTACCTTGTTTTTCCCGAAGGGTATGACTATGCATTTTTTGGCGTTTAACTTCAGGCCATGGCTCTGGCACCAGCTATCTGTTTCCGTGAGTCCCTTCTGAAGGATATCCGTGTCAGATGCACTTTCCACTATGGCACCCAGTTTGCAGTCGTCTGCAAACTTTGTCAGCCAAAGTCCTCCCATGTTGGCCTGTACTTCTGAGAAGTAGATGCCGGACAATAGGGGGCCAAGGACCGAGCCCTGTGGGACACCACTTGTGACCGGCTTGGAGTCTGACATAGCGCCAGCAACTCTAACCCTGTGGGTTCTGTCCTTAAGCCAGTTTGCAACCCATCTTGTGACATATGGGTTTACATTTAAGCTGGTAAGTTTTTCTACAATACCTGAGTGGGGTATTGTGTCGAAAGCCTTTGCAAGGTCAAGGTAGGCTGTATGGACTGCCTTTCCTCACCAATGGCCTTGGTGACTGCTTTGAAGAAGTCGACCAAGTTCAAAAGGCATGATCTGCCCTTGACGAAGCCAAACTGGGTCGGGTCCAATGTCTGCAAGTCCCCTATATCTTTGTTTATGAGCTCCATTATGATCCTCTCCATAGCTTTGCAGACTAGACTTGTTAAGCTTATGGGGCGGTAATTACCAGGGTCCGTAGAGGCACCGCCTTTGTGGAGTGGGACCACAGTTGCCGTACGTCACTCCTTGGGCACGTATCCTGTGGTAAGGCTGAGATTAAACAGCTGCCTTATGTGCGGGTTTAATTCCTCATTTAGCTCGTGTAGCACACAGCCGGGGACACCATCTGGTCCCATTGATGCTGTGTTTTTAGCTTTAGAGAGAGCAGCTTTCACCTGTGCATTTGAGATGTCTGGGAGGCTACACTCCGCTGGGATAGTTATCTCTCCTTTGGGGGGGGGTGAAGTTTGCACTGAACCTGTCTGCCAGTATGTTGGCAATGTCTGTGGGTTCAGTGATTTTTGTATCATTTTGGACTAATTCTGAGCATATCTGGGAGTTTCCACCCAGGTTCCTAACATAGCTGAAAAAGGCCTTATGATTGTCCTTTGAATCCATGGCAATTTTTCTCTCAAAATTGGCCTTAGTTGATTTTATGAGTGCTCGTATTTTTTACTAGTAATGATCAGGGGTGACTTCCCTTTTATGGATTTTGTTCTATCATGTAATAGCTTTCTCCTCTTATTGTAAAGTTTGTTAATGGCTGGGGTCCACCAGACTGGACGTTTGCCCTTTGTGGAAAGAGTCTTGGTTTTATTTGGGATTGCCTGATCCATGCAGTCCTGGAAGTGTTCATAGAAGGCATTTGTAAGGGCTTCCGCAGCTTGGGTTGTGGTTTCCACTGGCTCAGGGGCCTTGAAGGATACCACACCAGTCTTGAGTAGTGTGAAGTTTGCTTTAGAGAAGCTCTTCACTGTGGTCTTTTTTGTTTGGGGGTGGGGGCGGGATGTGAATTTCCAGTGAGATTAGTTTATGATCAGATCTCACCAATGAGGGATATACTTTTGGTGTGGAGCATTTTGTCCCCATGTTTGTGATAATGAGATCTAGTATATTTTCTCCTCTCGTGGGAACAGTGACTAGCTGTTCCATGGCATTTGAATTTATGAACTCCAGGAACCGTTGGGCTAGAAAGTTAGGGCTTGAGTAATGTTCCCAGTCTATATTCGGGTAGTTGAAGTCACCCAATATGATGGTGTTTGGAGATACATTTATACCCTCCAGTGTCTTCAGGAAGGCTGTGTGGGGTTCCTGAGTTTGAGAGGGTGGCCTGTAGCATGCTACAATTTGTAGAGCAGTTTTGCCTATGGTTAGTTGCACCTGGATGGTTTCTGAAGCTTGTGCTGCCACCAACCTGGAGGTGTGGGTATCCTTTATGAATATGGATACACCCCTCCTTTTGTGGTGTGGTCCGGGTTTTGGGGCGGAACGCATGATATGAGGTAAAACCTAATAGTGCCGGGTGCTCTCAGGAGCCTTGAACCAGGTTTCAGTTACAGCACAGACATCGATGTTCTCCATACTGAGAAGGGCCTCGAGTGCGTGCATTTTGAGATTTAGACTTCTGGCATTGAGCAGCATTACCCTCAGTTTCTTCCCATTTTTGTTTTCTAGGGTGGTAGGTTTAGAATTTGAGCCTTGCCTAAAAAAGGCACTATGGGGTGGCAAGAGCCTTAGCCAATATCCGGAATCCCAGGGTGACAGGTGCAAGCCGTCCCTTGTGAAGCAGCGTGGCTTGTCAACCATGTCATCCCAGGCAGACAGACACTGGATCCCCTTTGAATGACACCAGACATTAAGCCAATTGTTAAAGCTGATCATCTTGTCTCTATATTGTGGCATCATTCTTGGTGAAGGAAGGATACTGCTCAGGGTCAGGGTCATACCTGCCTGGGCTACATAAACAGAGAGCTCCTCTATGTCTCTTTTCATGTAGTCCAGGGAGGTACGTCTCAGGTCGTTCACACCAGCATGGGGTGAAATTAAGGATACAGTGAGCAGCAGCTAAATACACCATTCACTTCAGTAGTGAATTTGGGGGATTCTGCTGGAGTGGCACTGTACACCTTACATGAGTGTAGAGCATTAGTATTGAACACAAGGCCATATGATGTTTTGGGGAACAAATTTGGGGGTTGATTCACAGCCTGCATGCTATTATTGCACAAAGAACTTGGAGATCAATCAGAAGTTTGTTAGAACATGCAGCAACACCCTACATGTTATTAATGTACAAAGAACTTGGGAGGTCTAGCACAAGTGTTGGGATGCACATTAGCCAGCAGAGCTACCCCTACTTGTCAGGAAGTGGCTGTACAAAAGTAGTGTAACTGCAAGTATCCTGTGTGAAAACTGACACAGGGCTACTGTTAGGGTTTTGGAATTAGAGGATAGTTTTTATGGATAGAGTTTTGGGGTTATGGTTAGGGCTATAGTTTTAAGGTTAAAGTTTTATGCTTCCTGTTTGGGTTCTAAAGTTAGTGTTTGGGTTAGAATTTTAAGGTTAGGATCAGGGTTGTACTGTTATATTTACGGGTTTTACATTGACTAATAATGGGTTTCATTAAAAAATAAAAAAATGAAAAAAAAATGAACACACACACACACACAGACACACACAATATATATATATATATATATATATATTTGTATAAATCTAGTACTTTTGAACGAAAGTTCAAAAGCCCAAATCCATTACCACCACACTTTAACGAAAGCGCTTTCATCAAAAAAGTGCTTTTGTTAAAGTATGTTAAAAAAAAAAAACAAAAAAACAAAAATCTACTTCCTGCACCCCCCGATGTGGTGGGCTGTGCCCCCCATACCCCCCCTACTTTAATATTCTTACCCCGAGGTCACACTACAGTGGGGAAAAGGGAATTTTCCCTTACCACACTGTAGTACAACCGGAACAACAAGCATACGGTGAACAGCCCTTTCGCGCAAGTATGCTCATCAAATTGGGATTCGGTGAAAGATGCAGTCGAGCATGTGTACAGATCACACACACACACACACACACACATATATATATATATATATATATATATATATATATATATAGATATCTACATATGTATATATATATATATCTATATAAAAACTAAGAAATGAACTTCGTGACAATAACAGCATTCAAAAAATAGTAAATCACACCAACAACTCTTGTAGTACTTTAGCGCTTTCGTCTTATTTATTATCAAGACTTCTTCAGAAAGACATGTTTCATAACTATGAGCAACCATTTTCACTTCCTTTAAATACATTAGTTCTAGCAGGCCATTTAAGTTAACAACAGTTCCTTTCCAATAGAAAAGTGTGAACAGGCAGGGTGCTGTGTGCATTTTCATTAACATTACAATCGCAGTTACAGAAGGTAAATTGGTCAGACAGTAATAGCCTTGTGGTGACGTGTGCATACTAATAGGGATCGTGTGCAAAAAGGGATTGTGTGCAAAAAAGGGGGACTGTGTGCAAAAAGGGATTGTGTGCAAAAAAAAAATATATATTTTATTAAAAATATGGGGGAACCGGGAAGGATGAGAGTCATGCTGTGATAATTCTAATATAAACACGTAACTTATGAGACCCTGCCTACAAAGGTAAGTAAAGAAGTGCACGGAGAAAGGAGGAGGAGTCAGGTAGAGAGTCCTACTATGCTTGGGTATCAGTGTGTGTGTGTGTAGAGAAATGTGTGGGTATGCCACCTGATGGGGGAGTGTGGACTTGAGGGGGGGCTGTTAGGGGGCCTCCCATGACAAGGAGTGTGGAGCTGGGGTTTGATGGGTTGGAGAATATGAATAATAGAGTGTCCCAGAAGACTGTCAGTGCAGATTGTATCACCCCTTGTATGGCTGTGCGAAAAGTGAGACCAGGGGGTTGTTGGTGGGGTCAGTGGGGCTAGCTTGGTGACTGACAGCATGTGTGTAGGGGGTTGGGGGGAGGCAAAAGTCAGAGAGAGACAGGAAACATTATATTCACTTGCACAGTTGTAAATCCATAAACACATTAAATCCTCTTGCACAATTCTTCAAACCCTATCACATTTCAGTCTCTATACCATTTAAGTGCACATTTAATGTTCAGTGTCTCGTTGAGACCTGGATAGACATCAGCTCTCAGTTCTATCTGCCATTTTAATTCCCGGACTTGCAGGAATGTGTCCATGTCCCCTACAAATTCTGTTATTTTTTCCAGCGCTGTGAATTTGAATCCTGTGAAGTTTGGGCAAATAGCACTGTGTTTAGCCAAGGCATTCAAACTGTCCTGTTTGTGTATTGCTGCAGTGTGTTCTTTAATATGGCTACTTAGCTTTCTGTTCGTTTTGCCGATATAGAAATTCCCACAGTTCGCAGAAAGCACAGTAGACTACATTTTTTGTGTTGCAGTCATAGTGGTCATGTAGACTGACAGCTGCAGTGCAGGAAGGTGACGTTGTTGCCTTTTCGTATGTGTACACAGGCGATACACTTGCCGCAGTCAGACATTCCAGGTTCTGTCAATACTTCGCTGTGTGGGGATGGGCTTTTATTCCTCTTGAACGCACCACCAAAAGAAGAGGTTCGTTTGAAACAGAAGTTTGGGGATGTCCCAAGTAACTTTGTCAGACCTTTTTCTCCTTCCAAGATGTCCCAATTATTGGTGAGGACCCCTCTGGTTCCAAACATATCTGTGGAAATTGGAAGGGGGAAACTTGACGCCCAGTCCTTTCTGTTCGGTCCTTTCTGTGCCCTTGTTGTGAATCCCTTTTCCAGGATTGGTGGGTACCTGGAGTGTCTGTGCTGTATGATCTCTTGGAACATGTTGTCTACTAAATACTCTGGGTATTTTCTTTCTAAGAACAAGTTTCTGAGGTAAAAACCTTCCTTGATGAAAACCTTGTCCCCAAAAATGAGTCTGGATAACCGGATGAATTGTCCTTTTACAATATTCTTTTTCATGAAATGAGGATGCTGGCTGCTGAACTGGGCTTGCGGTAGATGTTGGAGTCAAACTGTCCACTTTCCGTGTCAATAGTGAGGTGGATATCCAGGAATTGAGTGTGGCTTCAATATGTCCTACGGTGAGGGTCAAGAAGTCCAGACTCTGGAAAAGGATTTCCAGAAAATTGCACAGAGAAAGTCTGTCCCCCTTCCAGAAAAAAAAGACGTAATCAATATAACGCCTGTACATTATGGTGTTGTTGAACCTGGGCAGTGAGTCAACCTTCTCCATTTCCCAGGCACTGAGGACTAAGTTCGCATATGCCGGGGCCATTTTGGACCCCATGGCTACCCCTTTCTGTTGGTGGTAATATATATATATATATATATATATATATATATATATATATATATATATATATATATATATATATATATATATATATAGATATATATATATATATATATATATATAGATATATATATACATACAGTGGATATAAAAAGTTTACACACCCCTGTTAAAATGCCAGGTTTTTGTGATAAGACCATAGGTTCATAGGTTGGTGCTAGGCTATTGGCACTAGAGCCTATGTAAGCCTAGCCAAAAAGGTACCCTGGCTTTCGCCACCCAAGAAAATTATTTTCCTGTGCCCCTGTCAAGCAGAGCCACAGAAGTGATCCTTGGGTGAATTTCCTATCTCCCATCCAATCATCAAGAATTTTCTTGAAGAGTGCTAATGAGGAGCTTTGTTTGATGTAGATAGGTAGTTTGTTCCAGAGTATGGGAAGTCTCTTGGACAGGATTCTATCCCTCCAGCATGTTCTGTTTATTGTTGTGACAAGGTTTAGGTCCCTAGAGCGTGTAGCTCGGCAGGATTAGGATTTCTTTAAGTGGAGTATGTCCAGCAGCTCTGGGTTTGACATAACTTTGTATGTTAGGCAGAGATTGCCTCTGAGTAGACAATATGCAATGGAGTAAAGCTGGAGTTTTTTGAGACGGTCTGCGTAGGGCAACTGTTTGAGGCCAGTAATCCTCTTTGTGAGATATTTCTGTGGCCTTTCCAGTTGTTGTAGATGTCTTCTGAGGTACATACCAAAAGGGGTGCTGTATTATATAATGGGTCTAATGAGTGACAAGTAGAGGGGAACAATGACCTCTTTTTTCCTGGATGAGAAACTTTTTTCTGATGAGGTGTGCCACGTAGAAGGATTTCCTGACTACTGTGGCAATGTGATTATCAAAGGAGAGACTACTGTCCACTTGTGTCCCAAGATGTCTTATCACACTTTCAGTGTTAAGTAGACTACCGCCTATGTGGTAGTTCATGGGTACAGAGTTTTTACCAAAAGAGATGACAATGCACTTTTTGGCATTGAGCTTGAGGCCATGGCTTTGACACTGGGCATCTGTCGCAGTGAAGCCCTTTTGTAGGATGTCCACATCATTAGGAGTTTTGATTATGGCTCCTATTTTGCAGTCATCTGCGAACTTCATTAGCCAAAGACCTTCTGTGTTAGCCTGTACTTCAGAGAAGTAGATACCAAACAGGAGAGGACCCAGGACTGAACCCTGTAGTACTCCACTTGTCACTGGTCTGAAGTTGGATTTGGAGTCTGCTACTTTCACAGTGTGGGTTCTGTCAGTGAGCCAGTTGGCAACCCATCTTGTGACATAGGATTTATACCTAGTTTAGTGAGTTTATCTATAATTCCAGAGTGGAGGGTGGTGTTGAAAGCCTTGGCGAGATCTAGATAGGCTATGTGAACCACCTTACCCTCATCTACAGCTTTGGTGACCGCTTCAAAGAAGTCTGTCAGGTATAGGAGACTTGAGCTGCCTTTTACAAACCCAAAATGGGTGGGGTCCTGAATTTGGAGATTACCAATGTCATTGTTTATAAGTTCCATGATGATACGTTTCATAGCCTTGCAGACCAGGCTCATCAGGCTAATGGGGCGGTAGTTCTCGGGGTCCGTGGTGGCTCCCCCTTTGTGGAGTGGGATGACAGTCGCTGTGCGCCATTCAGTGGGCACAAAACCTGAGGTAAGGCTATGACTGAACATGGTACTTAGGTGGGGTGCCAGTTCATTCTGTAGTTTGTGTAGAACACAGCCTGGTATGTTGTCAAGTCCCATGGATGCTGTGTTCTTGGCTTTTACCGCCCTTAATGTGACCTATAACCTGTACAATTCAATTGAAAAATAAACAAATCTGTTAGGGGAAAAAAATGTAAATAATAAAAAACATACAATACGCTGGTTGCATAAGTGTGCACACCCTTAATCAAATACTTTGTTGTGTGTGCACACCCTTAAGCTAATACTTTGTTGAAGCACCTTTTGATTTAATTACAGCATTCAATCTTCTTGGGTACACACCTGCCATCAATTAAAGAGACTCTGATTAACCCCAAATAAAGTTCAGCTGTCCTAGTAAGATTTTTTTAACATTTACTCAGTTGCCTGCTACAGCAAAAGCCATGGTTCACAGAGAGCTTTCAAAGCATCAAAGGGATCTGATTGTTGAAAGGTATCAGTCAGGAGAAGGGTACAAAAACATTTCCACATCATTGGATATACCATGGTACACAGTGAAGACAGTCATCAAACATTGGAGAAAATATGGGACAACAGTGATGTTGCAAAAACTAGACGTCCCTCCAAAATTGAGGAAAAGACAAAACAAAAAGTGTGTACATGGGTATATATATATATATATATATATATATATATATATATATATATATATATATATATATATATATATATATATATATATATATATATATATATATATATATATATATATATATATATATATATATATATATATATATATATATATATATATATATATATATATGATTTCACTAGGTGAAACTCATTTTTCTCAGTCTGAAAAACAGAATGCACAAGTGAGATATCCCATCTGTTAGAAATAACCATTGCCCAGTAGTGTGACAGTCTGTGGCTTGTGATAACATAGTATAGCATGCACTCATGTGACAGGACATCATTAATAGTTGGGCATTCAGAGGAGCAGACTCTACATCCTGTATCATGACAGCATTAATTGCTGGGTATTCAGCAGAGCAGACTCTGCATCCTGTATCAGGACAGCATTATTAGCAGAGAAGAATCTGCATCCAGTGTGAAAACTGCACAGAACACTCAGAGAGGCGGTGATTGTTCTGAGTGTAAGCATTACAGAAGTAGTGCTTGCTTCTGGTGTGGATGGAGCACAAGGCACTGGGAAACAGAAGCATTATGGGGAGTATGCTGCATATGCTATAACTGATTAACATACTTAGGTTTCATAGTACACCCTAGAGTGTATGTATGACAACAGTGTAGTAGAAACAAAGGAGTACAGGGTGGAACTTTTGGGCAAAACTGGCACACAGGATTCTTCTTCTTCTTCTTTCGGCTGCTCCCATTAGGGGTCGCCACAGCAGATCATCTGTTTCCATTTCTTCCTTTCCTCTGCATCTTGCTCTGTCACACCAACCACCTGCATGTCCTCTCTCACCACATCCATAAACCTTATCTTAGGCCTTCCTCTTTTCTTGTTACCTGGCAGCTTCATCCTTAGCATCTTTTTCCCAATATACTCTGCATCCCTCCTCAGCACATGTCCATACTAACATAATCTTGCCTTTCTGGCTTTGTCTCCAAACCTTCCAACCTGGGCTGACATTCTAATATACTTATTCCTAATACTGTCCACCCTCGTCACACCCAGTGCAAATCTTAACATCTTTAACTCTGCCACGTCCAGCTCTGACTCCTGCCTTTTTGTCAGTGCCACCGTCTCCAACCCATACATTGTAGCTGGTCTCACTACCCTCTTGTAGACCTTCCCTTTCACTCTTACTTGTACTCGTCTGTCACAGATCACTCCAGACACTCTTCTCCACCCACTCCATCCTGCCTGTGCTCTCTTCTTCACTTCTCTTCCACACTCACCATTACTCTGAAATGTTGATCCCAAGTGTTTGAACTCATCCACCTTCGCCATATCGACTCCCTGCATCCTCACCATTCCTCTATCCTCCCTCTCATTCACACACATATATTCTGTCTTAGTCTTGCTGACCTTCATTCCTCTTCTCTCTAGAGCATATCTCCACCTCTCCAGGGTCTCCTCCACCTGTTCCCTACTTCTCACTACATATCACAATGTCATCTGCAAACATCATAGTCCATGGGGACTCCTGTCTGATCTTGTCTGTCAACCTGTTCATCACCGTTGCAAATAAGAAAGGGCTCAGAACTGATCCTTGATGTTTTCCCACCTCCACCTTAAATGCATCCATCACTCCCACTGCAGATCTCACCGCTGTCACACTATCCTCGTACACACTATCCTGGGGTTGGGAGGGTGGCCTAATGTTTAAGGTGTTTGCCTTACAAACACAAGGTGCAGGGTTTGAGTCTCACAAGGGATAATTGGCTAGGCTTAAAATGGTTCGCAAGGGCAGTTAACTTAGTACTAATATATGAACCTGTGAACCTATATCCTGTACCACTCTTACATACTTCTCTGACACTCCCGACTTCCTCATACAATACCACAACTCCTCTCTAGGCAGCCTGTCATATGCTTTCTCTAAGTCCACAAAAACACAATGCAACTCCTTCTGACCTTCTCTGTACTTCTCCATCAACACTCTCAGAGCAAACATCATATCTGTAGTGCTCTTTCCTGGCATGAAACCATACTGCTGATTACTAATCATCACATCCCTTCTTAACCTAGCTTCCACTACTCTTTCCCATAACTTCATGCTGTGACTGATCAGTTTAATCCCTCTGTAGTTACTACAGCTCTGCACATCACCCTTATTCTTAAAAATCGGTACCAAAACACTTTTTCTCCATTCCTCAGGCATCCTCTCACTTTCCAAGATTTTATTAAACAATTTAGTTTAAAACTCCACTGCCACTGGAGATGCACAAGTCAGTTCATTTCTTTGTGCCAGTCCCAAGCCCAGATAAATGGGGAGGGTTGCACCAGGAAGGGCATCCAGCGTAAAATTTTGCCAAATCATACATGCGGATAACAGTACAGATAAACTGGCACACAGGACTGAGCATCACAAATCAAAGACATTCTAAAATCTGTTGTGTTAATTACTCATTCATGCATACTTGTGCTTATTTACATCTCATTTGTGTTTCAGACTATGACTTACATCACAGAAGTGAATTGCTGTGCCATATTATGGACCCACATTAGGCTATACTGATGTTAGCAGTAGCAACCCATGCATGTTGATGCATTTATGTTGCTTCTATAGTAAGAAAAGCAGTGTCATCCTTGTGCAAGTAATGTGACATCAGCCTACTATCAAATGTGTGTTGTCCATGGATTCATATGTCTATGCTTGTGAACACATATGTATAAATACACTATAGCATAACATAGTGGCTATGTTATGGACCCCACCTGTGCTGTACTTATATCAGCAGTGGCCACTCATGCATGCTGATGTAGTTATGTTGCTTCTGTAATATTGAAGCAGTGTCAGCCCTTTGCAAGTAATGTGACATCAGCCTGCTGTTATCTGATTTCTTCAATGCACACTGTGCAACAGACAAATAAATAACATAAGATCAAAACCCAAAGTAGCTTCATTTGCAGATAAGGTCAAAGAGAACAGATTACAGTGGTCTGGGCACATGTGCAGGAAAGCAGAAGACAATCTGATGGAGAAGATTTGGGACAGACAGGAAGAAGTCAAGAGGAAATGAGAGCATCCAGGGAAGAGTTGGATGGATTGTATGAGAGAAGATCTGTGACTTTCGGGCATGAGTGACAAAGAAGGTAGGAGAATGGCATTGAAAAGAGAGAGATGGAGGCAAGTGGCACAACACTCCCACCCCATATAGAAAATGGGAAAAATGGGGTAATGATGATGAATATGATGGGTGCTGTTATAAAGAGTGCACTTTTAACAGAGTGATGTTTCTTTAAATGGAGTTACTATTTAAGTTAACTTGTGCTTGTTTCTTTAAGAACAGAAAGATACTTGACTATATTGATTGGAGCAGGCTTGTTTAGTGAACAATTGAATATAATATAAAAAAAGGTCTGACAGAAGCAAATGTTTGCACTTTGTGAAAGGGGACTTGGTATCCAGAGCAGTTGCTCTGGGACAGAGGATCGAACACCTGTGAAGGAATGCCTTGAAGGAGAAACTGAAAATTGTTCCTGCCAGAGGAATCCAGAGAAAGCTGGCAACTGAGACTGTTTCCCAACAGAATAAGACTAATATGTACTTGTTGAACATTTAGATAAGTCGTGACACTTTGGCGTGCTTGGAAAAAAATGCCTTTTTTCATTTGTGTATAACAAACTGCATTACTATAATAAAGACTGATGTCCTCAGCAGATCTAGTCTCCCACGCTAATGGATTGTGGTGGGCATTATTGTACAAGTTGTGTATGCCATAGCTCTACCAATAAACATGTAATTTCCTCATAAAATGCAAGCTATAAAGAGAGAGAGAGAGACTTTTAGGATGCTAGGATATTTTTGGGCCACACATGTGCATGGCTGCATGTGCCAGAATGATGCCGATAGAGCAGTTATTACAGATCACAGTGGCTGCAGCAGTAGCTAAGTCAATGACAACCCCAAGAATACTGCCACTGTTAAAACATGTTAGCTAGGAGGAGGACTTTCAGATATATCTTACCACCTTCAAGTGTTATGATCACAAGGAGGGGTGGGACTGAAATGACTAGGCCAGGATCTTATCAGCACAGTTAAATGGAGAACCACTGAGAGCCTTCATTCATGTAGAAGGAACTGATTGCCAGGATTATGATAAAGACAAAAAGGCTTTACGTGCTAGAGCTGGTGTTGTCTCAGAGATACAGGTTCATAAGATTCATAGATGGCATTTTCTTATAAGGTCATAGTTTTGTAATGTAAATCATATTATTAAATTATGGCTAAATCCACAGAATTTACATTAAAGTGGAAGCACAGTAGTGCTGTAGCCATGCCACAAGAGGTTCTCTGGTTCAGTTCTCGGCTAGAGTGCCTTCTGTGTGGAGTCTGCATGTCCTCCCTACATTCATGTGGGTTTCCTCCCACATTACAAAAATATGCATCTGGAGCATTTCTCCCCGGGCCTCTGCTGAAAATTGGCTTTGTTCCAAGTCAGACTTTCCCAGTAAACAAATGTTAAATAAATAAAGAAGGAAAGAATAATAACTGTACCATGATGTATAGTCCACGGCATGTAATGGCATCAGTATTTGCTTATCTTGCAATTAATCTCTTATGTTAGACCCTACACCACAACTGTCTCACACCTCAAGATGAACAGATAGATCTTTAGTCTATTACTGTAGAAATACACACAATATAATAAAATAGATTGTTATGGTTTAGACCCTAGTAACCTTTAAGAAGTTGTTGGATTACACATGACTCCCTCCAGCAATGATTGATGTCATTATATATATCACTTGACATGAAATTATTACTGTAAGATTTCTCTGTTTTCACTAATTGTGACTGCTGTATGTGAATATACCACTATTAATTAAGACTTGCTACATTTTATATCTAAATATATTTTATTACATTATTCATATGTGAGGAGCTTTTCTCCCTGGGCCTCCACTGAAAATGGACCTGTGTCCAGTGGACTATCCCCATTAACAAATGTAATATAAGTAAATAATAAATCTTACAATTATTTTTAGGTGGTGTGCCAGACCAAATTACCAATGTAACAGCTACAAACAAATTCAGTCTGAGAGTCATGCTGCTCAACGCTAGAAGTCTAAATCTCAAAATGCACTCGCTTGAAGCACTACTTAACTCATTCACTCCGGAGCAGTTCAGAAAAAGGTGCCTGTTTAATTCCACCATAGGAACAACAGTGCAGTCTGAGCTCATTTTCAGAAAATCCATTTGTAATACCATACAGAAAACAAATGTTCATAACTCTTTAACTATAAGAGCTAGACTAAAAATGTAAACGCAAAAGTTGTTCAGCAGACACTGATCTTTCCAACAGTGTAAATGTTGATAGTGCATATCAAAGTCAGTATTAAGTATTTGGCAAGGAATGTTAATATTGTGCATATTTTTTACCTTTTTGGAAAAGCAAAGCACAATATCTTGGTCAATGTACCATGTAGAACCATGCGATTTGTATTTAATTTGTTAGTATGAATGTCAGCTTTAAAGTGATACCTTAACCATTACTGTGTGATGCTCCTTTATGGAGAAATTCACAGAAATATGATTGATATAATATTTCTTATAACTGATAAATAAACAAAGCAAATATCTCATCACCTGTAAAAGACAGAGCCTATATATCAGTGTAGAAGTTGTGCATGTCAATGTCAGCTTCAAAATGATGCATCATTTGTGTCATCATCATGCTCCCTTGCAGAGATATGGGCATAATAATGAGAAGTATTGGAAATGTATAATTTTCATAATCCTACAAGACTAAAACGGTGATATCTGTACATGTGTACAGTGCACAGACACTGTTCTTTTACCATGTTGTAAGGAGTAACACTGTCTTCAAAATGAGGTATTACTTGGCACACTGACATGCTCCCTTGCAAAGTTATTTACCAAAATATAAAAAAATCATAATTTCCATAACCTAAATCCAAAACAAACTTTGATATCTGTACATGTGTACAACACACAGGCACAATTTTTTACCATGTTGGAACTGTCACTACTGTCTTCAAAATGAGGTATTACTTAGCACATTCAGCTTCTCCCTTGCAAAGTTATATACCAAAATACGAAAAAATATCATAATTTCCATAACCCAAGTTTGAAACAAACTTTGATATCTGTACATGTGTACTACATACAGGGACAGTTCTGTTACCATGTTGGAACTATCAGTACTGTCTTCAAAATGAGGTATTACTTAGCACATTCAGATGCTCCCTTGCAAAGCTATTTACCAAAATATAAAAAAAATATTTGCATAACCTAAGTCCGAAACAAACTTTGATGTCTGTACATGTGTACAACATACAGGGACAGTTCTTTTACCATGTTGGAACTATCAAAACTGTCTTCAAAATGAGGTATTACTTAGCACATTCAGATGCTCCCTTGCAAAGTTATTTACCAAAATATGAAAAAAATCATAATTTCCATAACCTGAGTCCTAACAAAACTGATATCTGTACATGTGTACAGCATTCAGAACCAGTTGCTTTGCCATGTAGACGCATAAGATTGTAAATGTACACATTCTTGGTGTAGCCAATATACTGCTGAATCGGTACATGGAAAGAGAAAAAGCAAGGTAAGAACCGCCACTCCACTAATGAACCCAGGACAGGCATGGGACTTCAGTGGCAGGCAAGGCCATCTGATCTGTCGGATAGCTGTGCTGGCTACCCACTCAGACAGCTGATACCACTGCAGTCTCACGACCTCAGTGTCAGCAGTCTGCCTTACCTGTGCCTTTTCTCTTTACATGTGTCCATTCAGCAGTGGACCTAAGGGATCAAGCTCTATATTACTAAGCCCTTCCTGTCATCTGAACACTACACATGCCTGATAAAAGCAGAATAAAAAAAGAAGTATTGCAGGATGGTCAATGACATATTAGATTGTATGAGGCAGCACTCTCCTGAAACAGTTATTCTTTCTCAACATCTTCACCAGCTCCTTACCACAGTTACTTGCCAAACTCAGAAAAATATATTTTACACAACACAGTTTTACTTACTATACTGGTCCTACTTGGTCATGGGTGTTTTCCATTCTTCTGACAAGCTGCATGTTACCAATCCTGCATAGCTCTCCTCACGCCATTGTGGAGGTCAGTCAAGAACAACACAGTACCTTCCTTAGTTAGGTGAATGCCATCCCTTCTGAACAGATGAACATCTTCCGTGGTGATGCTGTCATTGCAGATTGTAGATCCACCGACCCTGTGCATCAAGTCATGTATGAACCCATTCTGTAAACGTCTGGCCTTGTGAGCTGCCCATTGACTGTTTGCTGTTTTTCATATCTGTCAAGGAATTATGCCAGACCATACAAAATGACAACGTGGCCACCATGACTGCAGGTGTTCAAAAATTGCTGTGATTTGAAACCATAGCCTTCCAAGTGGTTGACTGATGACATCATTCCCTCCAATGTCCAGCACAAGATGTCAGGCTCAGGGTAGATGGAACACTTCTCTTCCAACAACTGCAGTACTCCGCTCCAATGCATACCTCTTCTTGTAATCCAGTATACCTTCACACTAGTTGTGGGGAAGCTCGAGTTGTAGTGATTTTCACTCACAGAGGCATGACTGGCAACCCAGTGAATGTAGGAATGGCCACATACCCACACTGTCACTTGTTGTTCTCCTACTCATGAAGCCATGTCAGTGTCAGAAGGTGGATGAACCTGCACAGGAAAGAAAATGCAAACAGATTACTACTGATGTTTTACAGAGCTATTGGAAGACTACATATATATGTGTATCATATGCATTACCTGGTTAGCCCATCCAAATCTTCAGTGAAGAATCTCCAAGTTCCAAGGCAAAAACAAACTGTGATACATGAATATGTGTACAGCACAATATCACATTTCTTTTACCACATTGTAAAGACTGCTGTGTCTTGAAAATGAGGTATTACTTAACACTTTGAGATCTTTCCTTAGCTAAGTCATTCACTAAAATATGAAAAAAAAAATCATAATTTTCATAACCTAACTCCTAAAAAACAAGCAATGCCCCAGAAAACTATATAGTGACTGTGTGATACAGGAGATTAATACATGATACGATGTTAACCTGAAGTCTGACAGATTAACTGGTTCAAATGGAGCAAGTGTTAGCTTCTCTAAAAAAAATTAAGCTCCTAAGAAGGAGCCACCGGCTTTCCTGGAGGTCTCTTATGCAAACCCCCTTTAAAAAACATTTTGATACAAGACTGCACCAAAAGAGGATCCATGGGCTGACGCACTGAAATGGCTGATAGAAAAGCCATAAGATAATTACTCAAATATTGAAAATTCAGACAACTAGCCTTGAATGATTTCCAGTTATGTTGTTGGGCCAGAGGGAGTCACCATAGTGATCCTGGGCAAGACTCTTCCTGAATCTTCAGAAGTACCCTGGATTTTACTGGAAAGGATGGAAAACCAGACAGGAACAGGCCTGTTCAAGAAAGAGGAAAGGTATCCGTCTTTCAGGCCTTTCATGGAACCCTGGAGCAGAATCTTGCCAAATGATTGTTCAAAGAGCAAGTAAAGAGGTCTACTTCAGGAACTTACCACAGATGTATCAAACCTTGGAAGACCCACTGAAATGTGTGCCCTTGTCCAGCTCAGCTCAACTTGTCTGCCACACAGTTTTGCTCCAATGTAATGTAGAATGTTTGCAGAGTGAGACTGTGCTATGAAGCTATATCCCAATCTAATATGGCTAGTCTGCAAAGGGATAAGCCCTAGTTCATGTACCAAATGACTTTGGTATTATATGTAACCACCTGAAGAGGTCCCTGGGACCAAAGGTAGTTCAAAGATTTGATTACCTTGACCAGGACAAGCATCTCCTTGACATTTATGTGCTTACGTCTAACCTTGGTGTCCCACACCCCCTGTACTTTTATCCCTCCTGAAACTGTGGCGTCTGTGGTGACTGTGTTAGTGCGCAGGGTGGGACCTGGATTTAAGGATAACTTGTCTCCACTAAATGATTTCTCTAACTATAAAAATCTATTGAACTGAGTGGTCTACCCGATGCTCCAGGAATACAATCCTGTGTGAAGGAGTCAAGAAAGACAAGTGTTCTCTTGGAATCCCAACTTGATTAAGAAATGTCACCTATGACAGAAATGCCTGACATGTTGACAAACACTCAAGACAAGCAAAAAGGACTAAAAATAAGCAAGTCCTCCAAATTAGAAAAAAAAATTTGAATACCATGTAGCCTGCAATGAGCTGCAACTGGAGCGAGGCACTTTAGCCCCTGCACCAAGAGGTTTCACAGCCTAAAAGGTAAGGTAGAGAACAGATAATGTAATCCAGACACAACAATTTTGAGAAAAGTTTGAAAGAATAGGAATGTGATAAGCATCTTTAAAGACTAGTGTTACAAAGAAATGTGAAAGAAGAGGAACAACAGGTTGCGAAGTGACAGCATTTTGAATTTGGACACCATCACAATCAGGGTTAGAAAAGATCGATCCAGAATTGGTCTCAAAGCATTTTTTTCTTCCTTGCCACATCCATGAATAAAAACCCCTCCCCACAGGTGAAAGAGGAAATGGATCTATCACTCCTTGGAAACAGCATGTGATGAATATCCAATGAAGAAAAGGAAAAAAATTATCTAGAGGATGAAGAATGACCCCATGGATTGGAGAAATTTCCTTCCACTGCCATCTGTAACCTTGAAGGATTTTTCAAATAGAACCCACTTGTCTGAAACTGCTGCCTCAGATAAAAATGGAGATCCAGACTTTCTGGAAGAAAAAAGGGTCCAGGGTTGGAGGGGGTCACAATGTCTCTGGGACAAGTCATTAAGACTTGGACTGGTCTTGGTTTTGGGAAGTTCAAGACTTTTTGTAACCCTCTCGCCATTTCTTCTTAAATGTACAATTACCTGTAATTTGTTTTGACAAAACTGGATTAGGAGATAGAAAATCCCTTGGAAAATAAGGGCTGAAAAATGTTACATTCCCTGGATCAGCTTGCACATTTCATCAACAGGCTCAAAAGGCTCAAAATGTACATCACTGGGCACACAAACCCACTAAAAGGAAAATGAATGTACATGCTATGTGCTCAGAGGTACAGCCAAAGCTATACAACAGTTTCTGAAGGAAAGAAAATCTGCCCCAGTCAGTACATACTATTTTCAAACATATACACTAAACAAAAACAATGAAGGTGAGGCAACTACATAAAAAGATATTTACTGTAACAATCCATGACGGTTATTACATTAAAAATCTAGTTATAAGAACTTCATTTAGTTTTCCACAAGTTTGCATGTGTATAACACAAAGGAAAAGATGGCAATACCGCAATACAGAATCAGACATTTTGCCAGCCCTAAGCAACTTGTTATAACACATTATAGACAAATGCAGTGTGCCACCTCTACAGGTGTGTTGGGAAGGACAGCCTGCAAGTTTATGTACACTTCCTATCATACCTTTCAACCTGCAGACACCGAAAATAGGAATAAATGCTCTTGAAAGCAGGAACATTCAGCTAAACAAAAATCTGGATATCTAATTAGTAAACAATTATAAATAAGTAGCACTTAACTTGTGTGAAGGGGATAAATCAAGCCTTAAAATAGAGACAATACTCCAAAATATGGGCAGTTGATAGCTCTGCTTCCCATACTGTTGGCTGCATCTTTGGAACAAAGCTTGACAGTCCTCTCCATGATCAACAGAACTGTGCAAGTTGAAAACACCACCACGCATCCAAGCTGACAAATTTTTACTTACACGCTCGTCATGGATGCTCACTTCCAGAGGCAAGGATATGTACATTAAAAAATGTGATGTGCTGTTACAAAAGTAGTCTGAACTCTATAGCTTGAAAAACAGTGCAGGATCTCAGATTGTTCATGTGCTCCATAATATGCCCTTGAGTACAACAGAACCTTAGCTTTAAATGTTTAGAACTTGGTTGTGTGGATAAAAACAGGACGAAACAGTATATGCATCAGTATTTATAAAAAAGGAGATCCAGTTCGTCATCTCTTAACAGACAATGCAGTTTTAGAAAAGGCAAAAAAAAATGTACACGAAGCACAACATGAAAGGAAATCAGTGGAAAATATTTTTGTCAAACATACTCATAGTTTTACATGCAAAGGCAGCAAAATAAAAACACAAAACTGTTCTGCTGTTAGCACAGAAAAAATAAATTCAACATGGATTCAAAACATCACACAAAGTCCAGCGCTCTGTTTAAATTATCATATAACCTTCCAGCAGACTCACACTAACACGACTTGAAAGCTCTCTGTAGGAACACTAGTTTACACCCTAAACCAATCAACATGTACTTAATATGCAAGCTGTCAGAGATGAAATGTTAAAAATACATTAATTCCAAATGACACACCCACCAGGTAAAATATCTGTCTACTGTAAGCACTCCACAAATAAAGACAGCCCCCAGCAAATGTCTGCGTACAGCCGAGCTTACTTGTAATATTTTTCAAAAATACCGCACGGAATGGAGAGTGTTAAAATGAATACTTTTTGTTGGAAGCTTATTACCAATGTCAGAAATCCAAGCATCATGTGACCATATGTGTGGGACATGCTACACTAGATCATTAACAATTTCTTCAGAAAAACGTATTATTTCTCAGTTACAACTCTATGATAAAGCGCATAATATAAACACTCTTAAGAGGTCTGATTCTCCATCAGAGTAACGAGGAACACACATGGCAAGTCAAGAAATGCACCCATTTTGCCAGCCATCAGATAAAATCTACACTGACATTAGTAGCTAATCACGGATAAGCAGCAAAAAATAAAAGGGATTGGGTGCTATCAGTGAAAGATTGACCACATCCCCCATTAAAAGACCCACAGATCACTCCACCATACTGTGGCCTACTCTTGACAGCACAAATGGCTTTCCTTTGTGCAGTAAGCTGAAAAGGAGTTGAGACCGTTACGCAATCCACAAGGTAACTAAAAAAAATCCAAGAACTGTAAATGACCACATGTCACAAACTCAAAACATTTCACTAAGTAACTAATGTTTAACTAACTGACGAACAAAGGAAATGTGAGAATTTAAATGCATGACTCATGCCACCAGATACTGACAACTGCAACACATAAAGAATCGGCTTGCTGTGATCACTAGCAGATACACAGTGCATGGCAAGCCGATTTTCTCGTAAAACTTTTATGAACCTGATGTTACTCCACTCTGAAAACTAAGCTGAGAAGGTACCTGACAAAGTTCAGGTACTTTTTCAACTTAATTCTTAACAGTGGAGCTAAAACTTGACTGCAAAGTTACTGGTGCTTGTGGAAGGCACTCTGGTGGAACAGCATACAGTTTCTAGCGTCTCAGAGAGCGTTCAGATGTAAGGGCTAAGGTGCCCTCAGAAAGTACTTCGGGTTAAGAGTTAAAATGGAGAACATCGACATTTGTGCTGTAACAGAGACCTGGTTCAAGGCAGCAGAAAGCACCCGTGCAATACCAGGCTATAACTCATTCCACACCTTTCGGTCCCAGAACTTGGACCGAAGCTCCTAAGGTGGTGGTGTTTCCATATTCATAAAGGATGCTCACACCTCCAGAATGGTAGCCCAACATAATGCATCTGAGATACTTCAGGTGCAGCTAACATTGGGTAAGACAGCAGTTCAGGTCGTAGACTGCTGTACATCCCCAGCCATGTCCCAAGACTCACACTCCATGTTCATAAGCATCTTGGAGAATATTAGGGTCCAACCTAACACTCTCTTACTGGGCGACTTCAAATACCCCTCCATTAACTGGGAAAACTGCTTATATACCAATACACTTGCCCAATGCTTTCTGGAATTCATTAATTCCAGTGCTCTGGACCAGCTCGTTCTTATCTCCACTAGAGGTAGCAACATCCTTGACCTGGTCATTACTAACATGGGCGACCGTTACTCTACACCAATAGTCAACTCATCCCTGGTTAGATCCGACCACAGACTAATCACCTTGGAAATCAACATCCCTCCCACCCCCCCATCCCCACCCCACAAAGGTAACCACCATGAAAATGTTCTCCAAAGCTAACTTTGGCTCCTAAAAACAGAGGTGGCTAACTTCACGGCACCCATGCAAATGGAGAATATTTGCATGATCACCAAATCATACTCCAGTGCACTGTATGAACACGTACACAAATGCATGGATCTCGCCCTACCCAATTGAACCAAGGCGCTCTCCTCAAAAAAAGGAAGCCAATCTGGTGGTCCCCTGCCATAAACAAACTCTACAACAGAAGGAGGAAACTGGTGCGGAATAAGGTGAAGTCCCAAGACTGGAAAAACTCCCTTATTAGCCTCAACAAAAGGTTGAGATCCCTCATCAAATCCTCTAAAGCTAGCTATGAAAACAGAATTGCAGCAGATAGTAAAGACAACCACAAGACATTATATAGTTATGTAAGCAATCTCCACTGAAATACCCAGATTTGCTGTGAGCTACTGCACAATGGTACCTCCTATACTGATCCAACAGATATTGCCAATATACTGGCTGACAGATTCAGTGCTAACTTTACCCCCCCCCCCCCCAAAGGACCAATCACAATACCAGTAGATTGCCAAGCACCCAGTATTAATGCTGCACAGGTTAAAACAGCACTGTCCAAGGCCAAGAATACAGCTTCTATGGGACCTGACAATATCCCTGGCTATGTTTTACATGAACTACAGAGTGAACTGGCACCTCACCTGTGTGCCCTGTTCAGTCGCAGCCTCACCTCAGGCTTTGTCTCTACCAAATGGCGCACTGCTACAGTCATCCCTCTCCACAAAGGAGGAGTGACTACAGACCCCGGGAATTATTGCCCCATTAGCCTGATGAGTCTGATATGCAAAGCTATGGAACGCATCATCATGGACCTAATAAACAAGGATATAGGGAATCTCCAAACTCTAGATCCTACACAGTTTGGTTTTGTGAAGGGTAGATCATGCCTGCTCAACTTGGTCGACTTCTTTGAGTAAGTCACCAGAGCTGTGGATGAAGGCAAGGTGGTTCATACAGCCTACCTTGATCTGGCCAAGGCCTTTGACACCATTCCCCACTCAGAAATCATAGAAAAACTCACTAAGTAGGCATAAATCCCTATATCACTAGGTGGGTTGCAAACTGGCTCACAGATGGAACCCACAGTGTGAAAGTAGCTGACTCCAAGTCAGACTGCCGACCAGTCACTAGTGGAGTCCCACAGGGTTTGGTCCTGGGTCCTCTTCTGTTTGGTATCTACTTCTCTGAAGTCCAGGCCAACATGAAGGGACTCTGGCTGACAAAGTTCGCAGACGATTGCAAGTTGGGAGCTATTATTAACTCCCCAAGTGATGTTGACATCCTACAGAAAGGACTCAATGAGACCAACGATTGGTGTCAGAACCATGGCCTTAAGCTCTATGCCAAAAAATGTGTCATCACCTCCCTTGGGAAAAACCCAGTTCCCTTGAATTACCACAATGATGGTAGGCCACTGAACACAGAAAGCTTTATAAGAAATCTGGGAACACAGATTGACAGCAACCTCTCTTTTGACCACCACGTTGCCACTATGGAGAGAAAGTCCTTCCATGTGGTACATCTAATTACTAAGGGTTTTGCATCCAGGAAGAAATAGGTCATTATTTCCCTCCACTCTTCCCTCATTAGGACAGTCATTGATTACAATGCCCCATTTGGCATGTACCTCACTAGACACCTGCAACAGCTGGAGAGGCCGGAAACGTACCTCACAAAGAGGATCCTAGGCCTTAAACACTTGTCCTATATGGACAGACTCAAAAAACTCCAACTATTCTCCTTCTCATATCGCCTACTTAGAGGCAATCTCTGCTTCACTTACAAAGCCATGTCTGACCCAGCTCTGTTAGAAATGCTGCATTTAAAGAAATGGCAAGAACAGTAGCAGTGGGTTGAGGTACAAATGCTGACTCACAGTTTTTTCCAGGAATTTATTCAGTAAAACACATGAAAGGTGTAGTCACATAAAAATCCAAAAGGTATAAACAGTATTCCAAGGGCTTTCATCTCTGGTGAATCAGAGACTTTTTCAAGGAAATTAGAAAACTGTTACTGAGCTCAATTTAAACAAACAGATCCAGCCCAATTAACATTGAACCAATAGAATAAAACCATATAATGAATATTCATAAAGTTCATAAATATTCAACAGTCACAGTACAATTCAACCACAGAACCCATGTCATAATAAAAAACACTCTAAAATATACAGCAAATAACACACCAATCCCCAAAAATCATGCCCTTGTCAAAATAGTACAGGTAAAAATGCTATTAATAAACATATACATATGTACATATAAAATGTAAAGTTATATAAATACATGTAAAAAACGTATATCAATTCATTTATTTATGTAATGCTTTTAACTTCAAGAAACGGGCTAAAGATAGAGCATCACTGATACCCAGCCAGTTTATCGTATTAGTTTTAATCTTCCATAGTGCCTCTTGTTTCTCCAGTTGTAGGGTCCAGGGGCCAACCCTTGGGTCTATTTCTAAAACATCAATTATTATAAATTTAAAATCATGCCCCTTATACTCCTTACAGTGTTAAGCGAGAGCATTCGTCTCATTGCCTAACCTAATGTCCCTTAAATACATCTTAATCTCCTTTCCATTTTCCTGATGTAGAAAGCGGGACAGACCGTACATAGGGCACAGTATACCACCCTTTCAGTTTGGCATGTGGTCTTCCTTCTCAGTTCTATAGTAACCCCATTGATAACACTAGACGAGCCCTCAAGAATATGTGTGCAAGATGAACATGTCCTACATTTCCTCATGTAACCAGTCATAAGTCCCCTCTTACAAGACTCAAGGACATTTTTAAGCATCCTACCTCTTCTGTATATAACATTCGATCTCTCACCAACCAATTGTCGAATATCATTACAGGATGCAATAATTAACAATTCTTATATAAGATATCTATAATTAATTAACTGGACCTATTAAAGGTTGTAACTAGATCTGATCTCAACTGTGTTACTCCTAAGGCCCATTCAGTTCCATTCTGGTCCGCAATGACCAAGTTGGAGTCATTTGTGTCATCAGCATTCGCTTTAATGACTATTCCATTGGGCCCATAATAGGTCGTAACACAAGTCGAATCTCCATAAGTTACTCCTATGGTCCTATTGTTCTACTTGTTAACAGTGGGTATATTGATCAAACATGTTTCATCCACATCCTGATTAAGGATAGCCTTGAAATAACCTTTCTCCCTCTTATTCAAAGCCTCAATAAAGACCTCATTCACAAGTGAGTTAGGATAACCCCTTCACAAAAACATTTCCTTCAACAGCTCACATTCATTTAAAAATGCATCAAAATAGGTAACCATTAGGGCAGCCCTAACTAGCTGACATTTTACCACCCCATTCTTTTGTTTATAAGGGTGACCACTATCAAAGTGAAGGAAACTATTTGAATATGTCTTTTTACGAAAGATTTCAGATTGAAAAAACTTCCTGGACCTATTCTTAACTAGTTTAACATCCAAATATGCTATTTCATTCTCATCAAAACTACAAGTAAAATGTAAAAATTGTGTTGAGTTGTTCATAAAATCTAAAAATTCTGTAATGTTATCATGGAGACCCACCCAAAAAAATAAAAATGTCATCCAAAAAAAATTATGTACATTCTACAGTATTCATAATCAACTGAGTTCAGTAAATATTTTTTCTCCCACTGGAGCATGACCGTGTTCACATAAAGCCCCCCCCTCATGGTGAACCCATGGCAACCCCATTTTTCTGGAGAAAGTATTCATTGTTAAAAAATATAAAATTATTCATTGATACCACCTCCAACAATTGATGTTAACCCTAGGTTGAGGAAAACCATTTTCACATAAAAATTAACAAAACCATTCAAGACCAAGCTTATGGGGCATCACTGTGTACAGGTCTTTGAAATCCATGGTAATAAAAATGCCTGAATCAACATAGTCCGACTTTTTGATTCTTTCAAGAAAGTCCCAGGAGTCTCTACATAAAGTATTTTTTGTCGTTAAAAGTGACTTAAACCTGACTTCCAAGAATTTGGCCAACGGATATGTTATAGACCCACGACCATCAACAATTGATTCGGAGAGTTTTACTTTTAAAAGACTTTTAAGATGGAAATGTTCTCAACTGGACAGTTTTGTCATTATTGGTGCATGCATTTTGTTTCATTGTTTACTGGAAAAATGTTTAAAACTATACATTTAAAACACCCTCTAACAACTGTACTGTATTATACAAGGAATATAATTTAATGCAATTAGGAAGGTGCATCACAGAACACATGTATGTTTTGTGTGCAAGGGGCCTATCATTTGAAAGCAGCCCAAAGTTACTCTTTATCTGCCACTAGCCAAATGTATTTTCTTTGAATGTGGGTTTCAATGCTGTTTCAATGAATGTGAATTTCAAGGGGTCTATATTATATAACTAGAAGTGCTAGTCAGCGAACGCCCACATGAGCGAAAACGCCGGAGATCGAACTTCGTATTGTGGGGGCTGCGTCCCCCACACCCTCGCTAACTATATATTCCAACTCCAAGGTAGCACTACAGTGAGGAAAGGGCAAATATCCCACTCCTCACTGTACCAGGACCCCACAAACACCCTTTCTAATTTGGGTGTTTTCACTCATGTGAGCGTTCTCTGACTAGCACTTTCAGTTATATAATATAGACCCAGTTTCAAGGGCAGAGAAGTTTTAATGCTAAGTCTGTTTTCATTGTGAGACTGCATTGCTTTGTTTAGCAGATGTTTAGTAAACTTTCAAGTGAGGTCCAAATCATCGTAGAAGTAATGCAGTATGCACATTAGTGTTTATGGTAAATGGGGTAAAATAGCCAAGTAATGATTCATTGGAATGGCTGCAGGGGGGAGGCTCCATTCGACCATGATTTTGTGAGGGGGAAGGGCGGCAAACTCAAAGACAGCCCCAGCTGAACGATACCTCTCAAATGTCCAGATTTTCACAGAATGAGTAGATTTTTGCTTCTTATTTTTGTTTTGTTTCTCATAAAATTTGTGGTTTTCTGGCAAATCATTTAGGAATTAAGTCACTAAATAAAGACAGACACTGAGTTTCAAACTTCATAACCTTCAGAAAAATGCATGGTAAAGCAAGACCTGTTATTCTATCTACTACTTACTAGCGCGTTGGCAGCAGATAAACATACTTACCAGCTTTCGTTATATGAATTTGCTTATAGAATACTTTTTACCTGTTGAAGAGGAACTTCATACTGAGGTAAAAGATCTACAGAGCAACCTACAAATGCACTTTAACACAGACCAGCATCTGTGTAAAATTACCCAAGTATTGAATAATATAGCCTTGTTTGAAAATAAATTGCAGCAAACGAAGATGAAAAAGCTGCAGAGAGACTATCAGGAGTTCATGACAGGCTGCATTTTTACATGGCCTCATGAGCAGGCTAGAACTGAATCTAATCCAGTAGTAGCAAGTAACTTACTTACCAACAATGTGTCTACTGAGCTCAGTGATGTTTTTCACAATGTTAATGTTCAACAAAATGTGAACAATGCTTCTGTGGCTACTACCATGACAACAGAAGGTTCCATGGATGCCATGGGTCCTAATAGCAACACCTCTACTATGGCTTGGGCTGATAACATCACACAGGGAACCAAACAGCTTAGTATTAGTATGGGAGCAAGACCGAAAACCTCACTTTCTTCTTCTTCATCTTCTTCTTTTTTACAGCAAGGAGCAGCTCTATGACTTTTACAATTTTCCCAGTACCAGTAAGGAAGAAAACAGAAAACAGGCGAGGTCGCTCTGTACAAAGAGATGTGAAATGGTGGAGAGTCATGAACTGATTGATCTTTATGACTGTAATGTATTTAATATATCTAGTGTTCAACTGACTAAAGAACAAATGAATGTTTTAGGTAAAGGATTATCATTTGTATCCAGTAGGGCATCACTATTAAGTGAAGTTATAATGGATCTGCATATGTTTGGGCAGAAAGTTATTCTGAAAAACATGTTTAGGGGAAATAGCCATTATACTAATGTTATGAAACATCCGAGTACTTTTGTACCAGTTGTGCACCCCAAAGTTCATACTTTTTTAAAAACTTGTGAGGATGAAATAAGACTTTATCTTGACAATGCAACATGCAGGTTTAATAACGTATTTGGAAAGGTAAGCACTGCTAGATCTAATGAATGATGATAGACTGGTTATCAAACCAGCTGATAAGGGTGGGGCCATTGCAGTTATGGATACTACAGCATACATACAATCTTTGGATGCCCTAATTAGTGATATCAGTACTTATAGAAATGTCTCACCTTTGATGGTTAAGCAATATGTAAGTAATGTTGGTAAGACGTCAGGGGCTTTAAGAATACATGGAGTGTTAGATGATGACTTGTGTGTATTTTTAAGCATTGAACATCTAGTAATTCCTATTTTAAAGCACTACCAAAAATGCATAAAAAGACCCTATCCCCAACGATGAGACCAATAGTTTCAGGGAGGGGATGGGTTACTTAACATTTATCTATGTGGGTAGAAGCAACATTGAAAAATATGTTTGCTTATTTTCCTAGGATTTTGAAAGACACTGCACAATTCTTAACAAAATTGTATGATGCTTGTCAAACTTTAGATTTGAAGAATGTGTTGATGGTAACCATGGACATCAACAGTCTGTTCATGGTCATCACAAATGAATTTGGGTTGAAGGCAGTGAAAGAGGTACTGCATACAGTTAATATATATGATGAGAATACCAATACTTTAATCCTGGAAGCACTAGCACTGGTGTTAGAAAATAACATCTTTCTTTGTAATGGAATAGGCAGGTACAGGGTGTTGTCATGGGCAAACCCTGTGCCAACTCATATGCTAATTTAGTGTTAGCCTTCTGGGAAGCTAAAAATATCTTTAAATGTGAACATCTGCGGAAGACTTCAACAATTTTTTATGCCAGATTTGTTGATGATATTTTTCTGTTGTGGGCACAGGGCAGTGATGAACTGTTAAACTTTGTTGATTACCTGGAGAAAACTACAGATTTTCTTAGATTCTCAGTAGAGTACAGCAATGAGACCATTGCCTTTCTATATGTCACATTAAATAAAAATGTAACTGGTAAGATAAACACCACCTTGCATAGAAAACAATGCTGGAGAAATCATTATTTGAATGCACGTAGTATACCTCCTAGGCGTTCTTTTCATAATATTATGTAAGGGCAAGGATACAGAGTTTCTCAAATGTGCACAGACAATAATGAGTTTTACAAAGAAATAGATGTGTTAAATGAACATCTTAAGGAAAAGGGGCATTCAAAGGAATATTTAGAGAAAACTAAGAACAGTGTAATATCTAACACGGAAGCCAGGGCTAGATCATGGTTTTCTGATAATAAAGAACAGCAAGGAGATAAGCTGAAGCCATCTGATAAGTATGACAACAACCCAAGGTAATGTTACGTTATAGTAACAGTGTGTATGGGATATGTGATATTATTAACCAAAACTGGAAGATACTGAGAAGTGACAATCACTTGAAGGACATTTTAGATGAGAAACCTAGATTTACCTTCAAGCGAAATAGTAATATAAAAGACATGATGTTAAGTTGTCCAATCTCGCCTTCATTCTTGCTGGATGGTTTCGGAGCCGATCCTCAACTCCGACTCGGCCACTTACTATAGCTCGAGAGCTCTTTACTGGCTCGAGGCTACCCCTTATCCCAGAATGCCCAGTGTCAGCTACTCAGATCTCATTTGCTGCTTTAGCTGTGAGGTTGCGATCAATACTGGCTCAGGGTTAGTATAACTTTTTTCTCTATTAAATTCAAATAATTTGCTTAAAATTTGATATACATATTTTCTCTCTTATAGTAGTTTGTAGTTTCTTTTATTGTAAACCCCTTATCTCATCCTTGTGGTGTTTTTTGTGCTGTGTTGGCCATTGCCCTTAGTCACTCATCCTTCTGTTATTCCCTGAACTCGTTTAACTTAGAGAGTCCCCCCCCCCCCCAAGGACAGCCATTTAAGTTAGAGGCTCTCCTTTAAGGTCCTTATCAATTTTTAGTTTACTACTGTAGTTTGTCTTTTTGGTAAAATGTCAAAGGAAGATAAAACCTCTGGTTTTAAAAAGTGTGACTCATGCTGTCAGAAGATGTCTCTGACAGATGGGCACACTAGTTGTGTTTATTGTTTGGGGGCTGTTCAACTGTAGGAATCTTGTTCTGTTTGTCATGCCTTTAGTCCAAGGGTCCTGCAGGAGCAGAAAAACAAGCTTATCCTCCGTGGATTTTTAAAACAGGATTCTCCGGCTAAAGCATCTCAGCCAGTGAAACCTTTGAAACCAGTCAAGCCATCGGCTCCATGTTTGGAACCGACCTATGAGCTTGACAAACCAGGTGTGTTGGTGCCATCTGGCACCGACAAGACTACTCCTCCGTGGGCTCCAACTGTTACTTTGGAGCCATCTTGGAGCCACAAATTTGCTAGGTCTCCTTCATTGGAGCCGATTCGCTTGGTGCCACAATCACCCTTACTTCAAAGCAAGACCAGTCATCGCTCATCTTCCCACTCCTCTTGATCCTCAAGGTTATTGGATCAGGATGTGGAGACAGTGGTCAGTAGGTTGCTGAAGTCACAGGCCCTTGCTAAAATGCTTTCAAGCATGCCTCAACAGGCTTTGGCTCCATCCAATTCCATTTCGATTCCTCCTCTGACTATGCTTAGTTTGGAGCTGGAGTCCATGGACTCTCCGATAGTGGATCCTTCAGCTCCGATGACATCCTCTTCGGCTCTGACGTTGGCTTCGATTACCTCAGTTCTTCCTCCCATTGAGGTATCTGGGTGCCGAAGCTCTCTCAACGGCTCCGAGGGGGGAAGTGGCATCGTACCCTTGTCCGACCCCGCTCTCCTTCTCGGAGCGTTGGCTCAGTTGAGCTTGGCTCCCACATGGGCCTCGGAGTTCTCGCCCACAGCGCAGAGTGGGATTCCTGTCTGTTTGGAGCTGGAGCCCTCCTTGTGTCAGACCGTGATGCCTTTGAGATCATGCGGAGAGTGCTGTCCCTACAGATGGCCCCACTATTGGTTCCATCGGCTCAGTCCCCATCGGTGCCTGTGACAACCTCTCCTCCTCCTTCAGCCCCAAAATGTAGGGAGCCTGTGCCCCAGGACACCCTACTGGGTGAACCCTCTTCTTCTGAAACCTCCCCAGAGCATTCTGAGCAGGCTTTCTGGAAGAAAAAGTACAAGAGGAAGCACCAAGACTCCCCTGAGACTGTCACCTCAGATACAGACCTGGATGAATTGGAGGGGTCCCCAAGGTCCCGCTCTGAAGATGTTTCCTTTTTGGACATCCTTGAGATTCTCAGGCAGAGCTGTAGCTGGACTTCCCTAGCCCCCTCCGAGGATGAGTCTGTATACCTGGACACATTTGGTTCCTGACCTTCCACCTCCTGGGTGTCTCTGCTTTTTAACCCACTCATGTCTGTAGTGTCTCAAAAGGCTTGGTCAGCTCCAGATTCCATGGATCCTGTCCCGAGGAGACCCAGTAAATTCATCACAGCTCCCCAAGACAAATAATTCTTGTCTAAAGGTGTCCCAGTTGATGCCATGGTGGTAGCAGAAGCCACAAAGCGAGAGTTAGCTGAAACCTCCTCATCTGTCCATCCACTGAATAAAGACTCTCGCACAATGGACAGATATGGGAAGCGAATGCTTTCATCAGCGACCTTCTCCCTTAGGTCCCTGAATTATCTTTCCCATTTTACTAGGCTTCAGAAGGATCTCCTTAAAGAGTTTGGAGATACCCTACAAGATCCCACAGCTGAGGGAGCTTCAGCCAAGGTAGCTACCCAGCTGGCGACTCTTAATTCCATAGTCAACTCCTCCATGAGGCGTATTTCATACGCAGCCGATGGAGCGAGTACAGCTGCAGGTATAGGAGACATTCTGGAATGCGGCTGTGTCAGTTTGCGGAACCTTTCAGAGCGTCCGCCACCAATACCCCCTTTGATGGCTCCTTTCTCATTGGGCCTCAGGTGGAAGACATGCTTACCAGGTGCCAGCAGGAAGGCAAGATGCTCTCTGATGTCGGAGTCCATTTTTCCACTCCTACAAGACCATACCCAAAGGGTCAGAATGGTGGAAAGATGTGGTTTTGAAAATACCAGGGACCCTTGCCTGATGCACGTGGTGAATTTTCCCCCATGGGCAGAGGGGGAAATAATAACAATGGCAGACGCCACACTCGTGGCAGAGGGGGTCCGCAAAATCAGGGTGACAGATACGTTCTCTTCCAAACCCAATCAACTGCTCAACTCTGGAGGCAGTCAGGGAAAGGCTTTCATTGTTCCCAATTGCCTGGCAGAATATTACAAAAGACAAATGGGTACTAGCCATTATATCCGGAGGTTACAAGATTCCCTTTCATCAACCCCCTTTTGTTTCAAAAAAATCCATCCCAGATGTTCCACCCAATCTAAGGGATCAGGCATACGCAGCCGATGGAGAGAGTAGAGCTGCAGGTACAGGATTGGCTCTTAGGAGACATTCTGGAATGCGGCTGTGTCAGTTTGCGGAACCTTTCAGAGTGTCCGCCACCAATACCCCCTTTGATGGCTCCTCTCTCATTGGGCCTCAGGTGGAAGACATGCTTACCAGGTGCCAGCATGAAGGCAAGACGCTCTCTGATGTCGGAGTCCATTTTTCCACTCCTACAAGACCATACCCAAAGGGTCAGAACGGTGGAAAGATGTGGTTTTGAAAATCCCAGGGACCCTTGCCTGATGCACCTGGTGAATTTTCCCCCATGGGCAGAGGGGGAAATAACAATGGCAGACGCCACGCTTGTGGCAGAGGGGGTCCGCAAAATCAGGGTGACAGACATACGTTCTCTTCCAAACCCTGTCAACTGCTCAACTCTGGAGGCAGTCGGGGAAAGGCTTTCATTGTACCCAATTGCCTGGCAGAATATTACAAAAGACAAATGGGTACTAGCCATTATATCCAGAGGTTACAAGATTCCCTTTCATCAACCCCCTTTTGTTTAAAAAAAATCCATCCCAGATGTTCCACCCAATCTAAGGGATCAGGCAGTCACAGAAGTTTCAAGACTGCTAGAAAAAAGAGCCATCCAGGAAGTCCCCGCAGACCAAGTAGGTTCCGGAACTTACTTAAGATTCTTTTTAGTGCCCAAAAAGACAGGACTGGAGACCAGTTCTGGATCTCAGCAGATTAAACAAATCTGTACAAAAAGAAAAGTTCCGGATGGTAACAGTGCAGTCCATTCTATCCTTTCTGGGTCAGGACAATTGGATGTGCTCCATAGATCTTCAGGACGTGTACTATCATATAAAAATGGACAGATGGTCCAGGAGATTTCTACACTTCCGGGTAGGGGCTAGTCATTACCAATTCAGAGCTCTGCCCTTTGGTCTCACTACAGCCCCCAGGGTGTTCACCAAATGCATGGCAGTAGTCACGGCTCACCTGAGACGTCTAGGATTCCAGGTGTTTCCTTATCTGGACAACTGGCTCCTCACTGCTACCACCAGGCAACAAATTATAGAGGCATTAGATTGCACCATCTCATCCTGTGCTCAACTAGGCATCACAATAAACTTCGAAAAATCTGCCTTGTTGCCCTGTCAGTCTATTACATACATAGTAGCAGAGCTAAACACAAGAAAAATGATTGTAAAATTGCCTCAGGAAAGAGTTTCCATTATTCAGAAATAGGTGTGACTTCTCCTGAGGAGCAAAAGAATTCAAGTCAAATATGTCCTTCAAGCTCTAAGGTCCATGGCAGCAGCCATTCTTCTAGTTCCCTTAGCACGGTTTCACATGAGAATCCTTCAGTGGCTTCTTTTCACACAATGGTCCTTCCAGGAATTACCAATGTCTCACATGATGCTAATAAAAGGCACCCTTCTTGGTGGATGGTCTCCCCACTAGTTACTCAGGGCAGACCTTTCATGGAACCCTATCCGGTCACCACAGTGACCACGGACACTTCCCTGATTGGGGGGGGGGGGGCATTGTCTAGGAAGACAGTCCAAGACACTTGGCAACCTCATGAGTACCACTTGCACATCAATGTCCTGAAGATGAGAGCAGTACTCCTAGCATTGCAAGATCTTCAAGACTCTCTCCCTGCTGGGACTATTGCAATACAGACGGACAATATGTCAGTAGTTTGGTACATCAGCAAACAGGGCGGAACCAGGTCTTACCCCTTGTGCTGAGAGGCCCTCAGACTTTGGCAATAGGTGATTTCCTCCCAACGTTTTCTGACAGCAGTGCATATCCCTGGGACATCCAATGTAATAGCGGACAGGCTCAGCAGGGCTATCCTCATTTCTCACGCGTGGTCTCTGAAACAGGAAATTGTGGATCTTATTTTCCGCAAATGGGGCCAGCCTTGCTGTGATCTCTTTGCCTCTCCACTCAATAACAAATGCAGCAGCTACTTCTCCCTTGTTCCTCCTCCAGGTCAGACACCCAGGGACACTCTAGTCCACGATTGGCCTCAGGGACTCCTTTATGCATTTCCCCCCTTTCCCCTAATTCCAAAAGTCATTCAGAAAACAAAATTGTTGGGTTGCAAAATGATCCTCATTGCCCCCTATTGGCCTCGACAGATTTGGTTTCCATTCCTTCACCCCCACCTTCTAGCCCAGCCTTGGATTCTGGGCCCAGTACCAGACCTCTTGATTCATCAGTCAGGTGGGCTACATCAATCCCTCTAATCTCTTAAGCTCACAGCTTGGTTACTCCACTTCCAATCCTAGCCAGGCTCCCCAATATTTCCCCAGCAGTGCGTGATATTATTGTTTGCTCCCATAAGACAAATACAAGGAAAGTCTATGCTAGCAAATGGAAAAGATTCTCTTACTGGGCAAAATCCAGGAATTTAGATCCTTTTACAGCTCCTGTACACGAGATTTTGGATTTCTTAGCAGAACTCTTTCACTCTGGTGCAGCGGCTGCTAACATCAGAGTACAACTAACTGCCATTTCAAATTTTCATGTCGGAGATTCTCACTCCAGCATAATGTCTCGCAAACTCTGTAAGGCCTTCATGAGAGGTACATCTCTACTTAGACCCCCAGTGAAAGAGCCCCATCTACATTGGGATCTCAATTTGGTCCTGGCCTCCTTGATATTACCACCCTTTGAACCAGCATCATCATGTTCCTTGAAATTTCTCTCTTGGAAAACTCTCTTCTTAGTTGCTATTACTTCTGCCACACGTGTTTCAGAACTTCATGTACTATGTGTTTGCCCTCCATACCTAGTTTTTCACAAAGACAGAGTTTCTCTGAGAACCAACCCATCTTTTCTACCTAAAGTTTGTTCAGAACACAATTTGAATCAATCCAGTGAATGTCCTGTCTTTTTCCCTAATCATTCCAACAATGCAGAATACAGATTACACCAACTGGATGTGCATAAACAACTGCGTTTCTATCTCCATAGAACTAAAGAGATGAGAAAATCAGATCAGTTGTTCCTTTCATTTGCTTACAACAAACAAGGCCTTCCAGTTTCTAAAGTAACATTGTCAAAATGGTTATCAGACACCATAGTGCATACCTACCATTTGTGACAAAAAGATCTTCCAGCAAAACCCAAAGGTCATTCAACCAAGTCAGTAGCTAATTCGGTAGCATTTCAATCTAGATTGCCCATAGATTCAATTTGTGCAGCAGCTACTTGGGCAGATCCTCATACATTCATTTCTCATTACAAAGTAGATGTGGTCTCCCGGGGCAGGGCTTCCTTTGGTTCCACGGTTCTGAAGAGTCTGTTCCAATGAGCTACCCAGGATTGAGGTGCTAGGGGCACTGTCCCATCCAGCAAGAATGAAGGCGAGATTGGACAACTTAACATAAAGAAGTTATGTACCTACCATAATGTTCCATATTAGTTGTCCTTCATTTCGCCTTCCTTCTTGCATCCCTCCCTCCTTCCCCCTTCCTCTAGGATTGAGAGGAGTTTCTCAATGGTTTTACTGGCTAATTTGTTTTATTATTAGTTGCTTCCCAAGCAAACCATGACAATTAATGGTATAGCCAGGTTCATTTATGGATTATCTTTTATAATTATGTCTAGTGTGAGCTATCTCAAACAAGATCTGTGTAGCTGACGATGGGCATTCTGGGATAAGGGGTAGCCTCGAGCCAGTAAAGAGCTCTCGAGCTGTAGTAAGTGGCCGAGTCAGAGCCAAGGATCGGCTCCGAACCCATCCAGCAAGAAGGAAGGCGAGATGTAGGACAACTAACATGGAAAGGTATGGTAGGTACATAACTTCTTTTTATGCATAGAACCTGGTTTGAAAAATTACATTGTTTCCTCTGCACACATGAGAACAGGGACTTTTCCCCTGTAGGCATTGCAAAGCATGTTCAAATGTGAATGGCTTAAATTATTTTATACACCCTGTTACAAACAAAAAATACACATTTGAGTTTTATGCAGATTTCCATACAGAGAACATGATTTACTTGGCATGCTGCAAGTCATGTCCAAGTTTTTATGTTGGAAAAACTAATTGTAAGCTAAAAACAAGAATATTGCATCATTTGTCATCTATTAGACAGAAGGATAAACATAATGCATTGTACCAGCATGTTTCTAGCTTTCCAGATCATACTTTTGTTTTTATGGTTCTGCATGTTGCACAGATGAAAATGAAAAAGTGTGTGTGTGTGTGTGGGGGGGCATTCTCAATGATACAGAGTATGCAGAGTTAAGATGGATCATACAGTTGGCTGCTGACAACCCACCTGGGTTAAATAGTTCTGTACCTTTAAAACCAGCCTTATAGAAAAGGCGGCTCAAGTATAGAAAGTAATTGGTTGCTTTTAGAAATGTTTTAATATTTAAAGACTGTCGTGGTATGTGAAGTTTGTCTAATGAAGGTTTTTTTAACCTGAAAGCGCTTACGTTTTATAATAAAAGATTACGGCCAGTTTGACTCTGTTGCGTTTGTTTTTGGATTTGTTCACTAAATAATGACAGACACTGAATTTCAGACTTCATAACCTTCAGAAAAATGCATGCTAAAGCAAGACCTGTTATTCTATCAACTGTCTCAGTTTATACAAGAGCAATTTTTAGTACTGTTTATATGTTCCCCCAATATATTTGGCCTTGTCCAGATTTCCTGCATTAACAGGTTGAGAGGTACGTGCAAATAAATTGCTTTATAGAATTAGGCATATCCAAACATCTCAACTGTCCCCGATTTTGGCTCAAAATGTTGCTCTTCCATTAACAATCTCTCCGCAAAATGGCAATTTTAGAAGAAACCGTGGAGGGTTTACAATTAATAAATAACTGTAATAATCAGAGTTATAGATTACTTTTATTTCAGAAATGCATGTAGATTCTTTTATTTTGTCAGCTGCTTAAGTTAGCAGTACTAATATTAAAAAAGTGTCCCTTCTTTGACAGGTTCCCAGCTGTATTGTGTGGCTATTTTATATTTTTGCATCACATTTTTGGTCCATTTTTCATAAAAATGGTGTTCTTTGGCAAATTAGTGGCAAATCATTAAAGACTGAAGTTAGAAAATAATGACAGACATTTCAGTTTCAGATTTCATACCCTTCAGAAAATTAATACTAATGCAAGACCTACTATTCTATTATCTTTCTAAGTTTATTTTTATTTACAGGGTCATGGGTTCATAGATAGGTACTAGGCTATTAGCCCTTGGGTCTATATAAGCCTAGACAAATGGTACCTTGGCTTTTGCCACCAGGGAAAATTATTTTCCTGTGCCCCTGTCAAGCAGCACCACAGAAGTGATTACCGGGATGAATTTCCTATCTCCCATCCAGTCATCAATATTTTTCTTGAAGAGTGCTAATGAGGAGCTTTGTTTGATATAGATAGGTAGTTTGTTCCAGAGTATGAGAAGTCTTTGGGACAGGAATCTATCCCTCCAGCATGTTCTGTTTATTGTGGTGACAAGGTTTAGGTCCCTAGAGCATGTAGCTCGGAGGGATTGGGATTTCTTTAAGTGGAGCATGTCCAACAGCTCTGGGTTTGACATAGCTTTGTATATTAGGCAGAGATCTCCTCTGAGTAGGCGATATGCGACAGAGTAAAGCTAGAGTTTTTTGAGACGGTCTGCATAGGGCATCTCTTTGAGGCCGGTAATCCTCTTTGTGAGGTATTTCTGTGGCCTTTCAAGTTGCTGTAGATGTCTTGTGAGGTACATACCAAAAGGGGCGTTGAACTCTATAATGGGTCTAATGAGTGATGAGTAGAGGGGAACAATTACCTCTTTTTTCCTGGTTGAGAAACTTTTTGTGATGAGGTGTGTCACGTAGAAGGATTTCCTGACTACTGTGGCAATGTGATTATCAAAGGAGAGACTACTGTCCACCTGTGTCCCAAGGTCTCTTATCACACTTTCGGTGTTAAGTAGACTACCGCCTATGTGGTAGTTCATGGGTACAGAGTTTTTACCAAAAGGGATAACAATACACTTTTTGGCATTGAGCTTGAGGCCATGGCTTTGACACCAGGCATCTGTCTCAGTGATGCCTTTTTGTAGGATGTCCGCATCGTTAGGAGTTTTGATTATGGCTCCTAGTTTGCAGTCATCTGTGAACTTTGTTAGCCAAAGACCTTCTGTGTTAGCCTGTACTTCAGAGAAGTAGATACCAAACAGGAGAGGACCTAGGACTGAACCCTGTGGTACTTCACTTGTCACTGGTCTGAAGTTGGATTTAGAGTCTGTTACTTTCACAGTGTGGGTTTTGTCAGTGAGCCATTTGGCAGCCCATCTTGTGCCATAGGGATTTATACCTAGTTTAGTGAGTTTATCTTTAATTCCAGAGTGTGGGATAGTGTCAGAATCCTTGGCGAGATATAGATAGGCTGTATGAACCACCTTACCCTCATCTACGGCTTTGGTGACCGCTTCAAGGAAGTCTATCACATTTAGGAGACATGATCTGCCTTTTACATTCCCGAACTGGGTAGGGTCCAGAGTTTGGAGATTACCAATGTCATTGTTTACAAGTTCCATGATGATACATTCCATAGCCTTGCAGAGCAGGCTCATCAGGCTAATGGGACAGTAGTTCCTGGGGTCCGTGGTGGCTCCCCCTTACTGGAGTGGGATAACAGTTGCTGTGCGCCATTCAGTGGGCAAAAAGCCTGAGGTGAGGCTATGATTGAACATGGTACTTAGGTGGGGTGCCAGTTCATTCTGTAGTTCATGTAGAAAGCAGCCTGGATGTTGTCAGGTCCCATGGATGTTTTCTTGGCTTTGGAGAATGTGTTTTTTACCTGTGCAGCCGTGATTATAGGAACTTTACATTCTTCTGGTATAGAGATGGGCCCTTTAGTGGATGAGAGAGGAGTAAAGTTAGCACTGAACCTATCTGCCAGGATGTTGGCAATATCAGTTGGTTCTGTATATTTTATGCCATTGTGCTGTAACTCAGGGCAGATCTGAGTGTTGCCATTGAGATTTTTGACATAGCTATAGAATGCATTGTGGTTGTCTTTAGAATCAGTGGTGATTTTGTTTTCATAACTAGCTTTGGAGGATTTTATGAGAGATCTCAGCTTCTTACTGAGACTGACCACGGAGTTCCTCCAATCATGGGACTTTACTCTTTTTTGCAACAGTTTCTTTCTTCTGTTGTAGAGTTTGTTTATGGCAGGGGACCACCAAATTGGCTTCCTTTTTTTAGAGGATAGCATCTTGGTTCTCTTAGGGATTGCACGATCTATGCACACGTGTAAGTAAGTACGTAAGTGCTTATAAAGTGCAATTGTATAGGATTCAGCAGTCGTATCTCTATTGTCCATCAGCATGGGTGTCGTGAAGTTTGCCACTTCTGTCTTAAGAGGCGTGAAGTTGGCTTTCGAGAAATTTTTTATGGTGGTTTCCCTAATGGGGGGTGGGATGTGGAAGTCCAGAGTGATTTGTTTGTCGTTGGATCTGACCAACAAGAAACTGACCTCTGGTGTTTCCCATGTTGGTAATGACCAGGTCTAGGATATTGCTGCCCCTGGTGGGGGTGTGGCTAAGTTGATCCAAAGCGTTGGAATTTATGAATTCCAGAAAACGTTGAGAACAAGAGTTGGTACATGAGTAGTTTTCCCAGTTAATGGTGGGGTAGTTGAAATCACCCATTATTAGGGTGTTATGCTGTACCCTAATATTTTCCAGTGTATTAAGAAATGAGAAGTGGGAATCCTGGGGCATGGTGGGGGAGCTGTAGCAAGCTACAATTTGGATTGCAGTTTTGCCCAGAGTTAGTTGCACTTGGATAATCTCAGATGTATTATGCTGAACAACAAGTCTGGAGGAGTGGATATCCTTAATGAATATGGACACGCCTCTGCCTTTATTACTTCGGTCCAGGTTAGGTGGCCGAAAAGTGTGGTATGAATTATAGCCTGGTAATGCAGTGGTACTCTCTGGAGCCTTGAACCAGGTCTCTGTCACTGCACAGATGTCAATGTTCTCCATTTTCAGGAGTGCTTCAAGTGAGTGCATTTTGAGGTTTAGACTTCTAGCATTAAGTAGCATTACCCTCAGATTTTGCTGCTTGTACCTGTTAAGGTGGTGAATTTTGTCATTTGAATCTTGCCTAAAAAAGGCACTATAGGGGTGGCAAGAGCCTTAGCCAGTATCCAGAATCCCTAGGGCAACAAGTGCAGGCCATCACTGGCAAAGCATCATGGTTTGTCGATCATGTCATCCCAGGCAGACAGATACTGGATCCCCTTAGAATGACACCAGAAGCTTAGCCAATTGTTGAAGTCACTCATTTTGTCCTTGTACTGTGGTATCATTCTGGGTGATGGCAGGATGCTACTAAGGGCTAAGGTCATACCTGCCTGGACTAAGAGATCGGACAACTCCTCCATGTCTCTTCATGTAATCCAGGGGGGGATATCTCAGGTCATTCACACCAACATGGACAATGACAGAGTTATATTTGTACTTGTTGTGGCGTGACCTGAGAGCATGTGTTATGTGGTGGATCCTGGCACCTGACAGGCAGCTGACAGTAACTTTCTCCTTGTTTAGCCTGGTGAGTGAACATCAGTGTGCCTGACTATAGAGTCACCTATGACTAGAGTGTTTGGTACGTTGTTATGCTTTATGGGCTGTGGTTGAGTGGCACACTGAGTTTATGGGCTATGTGTCATTTGGGTTGTGTTGGGGTGGTGGAGGTTGCTAGAGTTTCTGCTTTGAAGGTCCCTGTTTCTTGGGTAGATTTTTTTGAGAGGCTCCGCCAATGTAGGTGTGTGTTTTGTGTTTCTATGTGTGTATTTTGGTGGTGTAGGTTTTGAGGGACTATGTGATGAGTGTGGTGTGGTGCAAGTGTTTACCTTCTCCTCTTGACTGTCTAGTCCAGTCTTCTGTGAGGAGAGCTTTGCTTCCAGTTTGGCTATATAAGTGCATCTCTCACAGGTTGTAGTGTTGGGTGGTAGGAGGAGAGGGTTATCTGTGTACATGAGGCAATTGCTGCATTGCCCCAAGATGCCCAGATTCATCAGGTAGACAGGAGAAAACACCGGTAGCTGACCCCTAGAGATGCCTGGATAAATGCTTATTTGTTAAGTACTAAAAACTGTTTTCCTCTAGGCAAGTGAGGAAAGTTGGGTGCTGTAGTAATTTGTAGCTTATTTAGTGCTTACAGTGAGTTCTGAACAAGTGCTGAGCTCAAAGAAACAGATCTGAGTGCTGAAACTACAAAACTGGCTAGTTCTAAGAAACAAAATTAAGCTAGAAAGCTTCCCTCCAACACAGGAAGGCTTGGGGGCTCAGAAGCTTACAAACAATCCTGGATACAGCAAATCTGTATCTGGACAAGACGACTTACAGGAAAAGCAGGAAACAAGAATTTTTTTTTGTAAAGGGGAAAGGAGGATCAGAAACTAACTTTGTTGGCCTCCTCAAATGTTCTCCCTGGATTAGGAAGAATGAGGTAATGACACTAGACTGGGGGGAGTGTCCCAGATCAAATTTACAGTAGGGGAGGGCAACTACAAAGCCAGCAAGTATAAAAACAGGATACCAGTAGGGTGGGACAGTGGGAGAAAAAAAAACAGAACAAACAAACCCAACTAGATGCTTAACAATTGTAGAAAATTTCTAGTTAATACCTCACAATCAGTGAAACTAGGTAGCAAAGTATATGCAGACAATAAAAGTACTATAAATAACTCAGAAATAAGCAAAAAACAGGATACTTAATGTTATGTATCACAGATTAGTTGGCTCAGAGCTCTTCCTCCGACTTCCTCTGATTAGCTCAGTGTGAAATGGCAGAAACACTTACACGTTAACTTCTTAAGTAACAAAGTTAAAACCTCAAACAACTTTAAAAAAAAAGCTTGAAAGAACCAATGAGGTGCTTACTCCAAGCCGTAGTGCAGGCAACCCCAGTCAGCTAATGACCACAAACAATTCACTCTCACGGAAATGCTATAAAGGCCTTGGCTAAGCTATGATGGCCTGGAGCATGTGCTCAGACACACAGCCTCTACTAACAAACAACTAGGCTCAAAACACAAGCCTGAATATGGACAGTGCTACACTACCAACACTACTTAGGTAGAAAAAAAATGCAGAAATGTTTAAACAGATAAAGATCAAGGAGACTCTAGAGAATGCTTTTAACTGCAAACAAGTTATATGATACACTCCTTAGCAGGAAATCAGAACAAACAAACCCAGCAAATGTAAAATAAAACTTGATGTTTAACAATTGTAGAAAATTTCTAGTTAATACCTCACACACAGTGAAACTAACTAGCAAAGTATACGCAGACAATAACAGTGCTATAAATAACTCAGGAATAAGCAAAAAACACGATACTTAATGTTATATATCACAGATTAGTTGGCCCTTCCTCTGACTTCCTCCGATTAGCTCAGTGTGATTTATTTAACATTTGTTAACCAGGAAACTCCAACTTGGAACAAAGCCAATTTTCAGCAGAGACCCGGGGAGAAATGCTCCAGACACATGTCTTTATAAGAGCAATATTTAAAAATTGTCTTTATTTTTGGGCCTTTGTCCCTCTTCTATGTATGGCTGTGTCCAGATTTCATGCTCTGATGGCTTTTTCCATAGATCTTGCTCTGAGGTTGAGAGGTATGACAAATGTGTCAGGGCCATCACAGTCAGCCAGAGACATTTCAAATTGTGACATACTTGTTGCACCCCACTACCCCATGCAGTGACTCTGGATTTGTCCAGGCAAGGCAAGGAGCAGTTATGCAGTGTAAATGTTCAGAGTATCCCCCCTTCCAAGGTAGACAAAAGTACTACAGTGGCTGTTCATCTGTCCTTGATTTTGCAGAATATTCTGGTTTCTATCATATTTTTATACTGTTGATTTATGCTTATTATTATTCAGAAAGTGCATGTTGCTCTGTGTTTAAGTAGCAATGCTTTAATGACCATCAGGTAAGCTTGTCTGAGATTGTAAGATGCAAGTAAGTCTTAATAAGCATACTGTTAAACAACTGCCAACATTGAAAGCCTTTATATTGTTGCACTACAGAGAATACTTACATAACTGGATAATGTATAAGCCGTGGGTATTGAAATGCATATGACAGTGTTTGTAATAAAGGACAGGATTACATTATTTTAAGAAGCTCATTACATTTGTTGGAGACTTGCAGTCATCTTTGCAGGCTTTACCTGTAAACTAAACACAATGCCAATCTATCATGTGTGGTCCATAACCTCTGCAGTAATCCTTTAAGCAATGTATCTTGAGCTTGTTTCTTGTTTGCTTTTCATTTTTTCCTTTGTTCATGTTTTCCCTATGAAACAAGTAGACATTTGTCAGGCAGCAGGTCTTTTTTGGATAAGAAACATTTTTACAAGTGGGCGTATCACAGAGATTGCTACTTTCAGTATGTTACTTGGTACTTTAATAAAGCTGAATATAAATTATAATTAGAACTGCAGTGCAAGGAGAAGTGGTTTGAGTTGAATGCTGCTTGTTTTTCTTATACTTGATTTTGACTGGAATTCCAGTAATGTATTTAAAAAGTAATTTATTTTTCATGCCTCACAACCTTTGTGTTTCCATCTAGATATTAAGTAAGCTGTCATGCAGCCAATGCATTGAAATATTGTACACTTCATTTTGTCTTGATTGGACTCTCATAATGACAGTTTGGCACCCAGGGCAGCGTATTTAATTAAAGTTACAGTTTTTGTGGTTTTGAGCATAGGTCCTCCCCTTTCTAGTTGTCCACACCCCTTCCCATTGAACCCACCAATTCAGCTGCCTCCTGCAGCCCCCCTTTGATTTGAAGTCACCAGCCGCCACTGTAGTACACATCTATGAACCTAAGAAAAACCAAAATGAAGGTTACAGGACTTTTACTTTATCAAATTTTTAGTATGTCATAAAGTTGATAAAATGGTGTGTAATAAGTTGTTAGTGAGGCATATTATTGCAAATATGCAAATATATATGTATATGTTTGTGTGTATATATATGTGTGTGTGTGTGTGTGTGTGTGTGTGTGTGTATATATATATATATATATATATATATATATATATATATATATATATATATATGTATAGGTCCACTTCTAGATCTCGAATCTCAAAATCTCTAAATTCAAAATATTGAGACCAAAATCTCAAAAGCTCAAAATACTGAAACTCAAAATGCTGAAACTTAAAATATAAAAAAAAAAAAAACACAGGACACCAACACTAACTATATTGCAGCACAACTACGTACATAAACATATTACTCTTCTCCAAGTATAGGCAGGGGGGGCAAGCCCCTCTGCACCCCCCGTTCACTTCTAATTTACTATGCTACAACATAACTCATCTTAGTGTAGTGAAGTGCAATCTTTTGAGTTGATCTTTTTAAGTAGCAGGGGGTGCAGCCCCCCCACATGGGGGAGGTGCAGGGGGCATGCCCCTCTGCCTATACTTAGAGAAGACTAATATGTTTCTGTATGTAGTTGTGCTCTTTGATATTTTGAGTTTCAGTATTTTGAATTTTTGAGCTTTTGGTTTCAGTATTCTGAATTTAGAGATTTTGAGATTCAAGATTTAGAAGTGGACCCATATATATATATATATATATATATATATATATATATATATATATATATATATATATATGTATATGGGATCCAGTCTAAAGCCTGAAATGCAGAAAGATCGACTTTCACTATCTCGACTAAAATATAAAAAGTGCAGTTAACCGAAACTGCACTTTACCAGGTGTTAAATTAGCTAATCTGCTGTTGCGGTGTTGTGTTGTCGTTTGTGTTTGCAGTGCGTTGTGGTTTGGGAATGAGATATGGCAGACTGTGTGTGGCTGTGTATGGAGATTCAGGTAAGTTGTTGGTGTTTAAGGATTTAGGGTTGGGGTTTTTGTTTTATAGTGTTGTGGGAAGTTAGATGTGTGTGTGTGTGTGTGTTACTGTTGAAGGTAGTATGTTTTTTGAATGTGTAGTGTATGTGTTTTTCGCTTGTGTGTGTGATGGTGTGGGAAGTAAATGTAGGGTGCTGAGTGGTAGGTTTTTTGTGTCTTCTGTGGTAGTGCGACCTTGGAGTTGGTATGTATAAGTAGCGGGGTATAGGGAATGCAAGGGGCTTGTCCCCCTGCATATGCATAGATTTTATAGGTGTGTTTGGTGTTTTAGTAAAGGTTTAGGGGGAGGTGGTGGTTGTGAAGTTCTGGTGGAGGTTATATTACAGAAGTGAATGTTACTTGCTGAAAATTTGGTAGTTTTAATTTTCGGTGTAGTGACATTCATAGGTTCATAGGTTGGTACTAGGCTATCGGCCCTAGCGCCTATACAAGCCTAGCCTTAACATTTCCCTGGCTATTTCTTCCCACAGTATTTACTTCCCTGGACCCCTGTCTAGCAGGGTGACTGACGTGATCCCTGGGGTGAATTTCCTATTTCCCATCCAATCATCAAGCTTACTTTTGAAGAGGGCCAAAGAGGTGCTCTGCTTGACATGTATGGGCAGTCTATTCCAGAGTCTGGGGAGTCTCTGGGTTAGGAACCTATCCCTCCAGCATGTTTTGTTCATTGTGATGACAAGGTTTAGATCCCTGGAACGTGTGTCTCTGAGGGATTGGGATTTCTTTAAGTGTAGCATGTCCAACAGTTATGGGTTTGACATGGCCTTGTATGTTAAGCAGAGATCGCCTCTGAGTAGATGATATGCGACAGATTATAGGTGGAGTTTTTTTAGATAGTCAGCATAGGGCATCTGCTTTAGGCCTGTGATTCTTTTAGTGAGGTATTTCTGTGGCCTTTCCAGTTGTTGCAGATGTCTTGAAGGGTATTCGGTTTTGTAATATTTAGGTATAGTGAGTGTTCGGTATTTAGATCTCGAGATACTGAAAGTCAGTCTTTCAGTATCTTGAGATTTAAAAGTAGACCTATATATATATATATATATAGATATATATATATATATATATATATATATATATATATATATATATATGTGTGTGTGTGTGTGTGTGTGTATATAAATATATAGAGATATATATATACACACACAGACATATATATATATATATATATATATATAGATTGTAGAGATATCAGGATAGATAGAGAATGTAACAGTAAATGCTGCTTTTGTTGCTCTGAAATATTGAGAAATATCTGTGTTATTGTGTGGAAGTAACCTCTGTTACAGACATTCATTCCGTGGTGTAAGCACTGTGAGTAGTTGATGAAATGATTGGGGGGAAAAGTTTGAAAGACTAGAAACATTAGCCACAAAAGTATCACCTTTTGGGATGAGAAATTATTTCACTATGTAAAGCGAGTGAAAAGGAAAAAAAAATGTTTCATAGTTAAAACATAGTTGATTCTATCTAAGCAGTGAGCAGTTTCTCATATTATCAGTATAATCATCTGTTTTATATTAGTATTTGTATATACCCCTTGCAACCCAGTGGACATTGTATTTTGCAGTAAATGTGTTATTGTTTACTTAATTTACTTTATACACTCCACATTTATTTTCTTTCATTATTGCATCTGTGAAGCTGCACTATGTTTTTGTACCATTTCTCTTTTTGCTGTTGTACTATTCTCTCTCATGGGCTGAGACTGAAATTGATCTTTTATGATCAGTGCTGTAACCCACTTGACAAATTCAAATAAAATAAAATAAAGTAAAATCTGCAAAACAAGTTTGGGCATAAGACATTAAAGTGAGGAGATATGGTCACATAAGTTTACTCAGTGAGGAGGACTGGCAACTGCACTGTGTATGCAGCAGATTGGTCACCAAAAGAGACATAAATAGGAGGGGCATGATAGCAGGTGATGAGGATGAATTCAATTAAAATGCAGTTACTAATAACATAAATGTGGCAGTAAATGAGGAAGACTGTATTTAGCTAAAACGTAGCTGACAAGACAAAGGAAGTATGATGCTGAGGTGTAACCACTGCCACTAAATGTGTCACTTTACTGGCACTTATGGGGGTTGAATTCATAACTGAGTGTGAAAGATGAATGGTACCACTGCCTTCCAGAAACTAAGTAATAGCAAGATAGTGTACACAAACCTGTTTCAATAACTAGTTTACAAAGTACATCCCAACTCCCAGAGTATAACGGGGATGTATGCACTGCTGTCCTGGGTATGGGCTTTCAATTTCAAACCACTTTCAAGAATGGACTGCACACACATCACTTACAGAACTGAGGGTTTGGCTTAGCTGTCTAAGATGTTTGTCTAACCACTGTCTCTCTCTTTCTGTCTGTGAATTGCTGCCTTCCAGTATCCCTTTATTTATAGTAACTTCCTTTAATAAAAAGTATTATTTGCACACACACACACACACACACACACACACACGCACACACACACACACACACACACACACACACACACACACACACACACACACACACATACTTCCCATGGAAGGCTAACAGAATTCTCTAGTTTCTCTCAGTTTTCTTCCTAACCTGGTAGTACCATCACCTCTCTGAAAAAAAGAGACTTCTAGTCACCATTTGCTTTAAAATAAAATCATATATGAAATACATCAATTAATGTCTCTTTAACTAGTAGTGAGCCTAAGCAGCCTCATGTCAGATGTGTGCCACACAGTATGCTAACCAACAGTGTAAGTAGCTATTACCTTCTTCTCAGATGTATAACCTGAGTGTCTAAGTATTCTTATAGATAAATACCAAACACAATAGCTTGAAGTAAAATTAATGAACTGTTGCTAAATAGTAAAAATAGTGCATATACAGAGTAAAAATATGCATAGGGTGGCACACTCAATGAAATAAAAAAAAGGCTTAACATACAGAAAAAAATAATCTCAAGATATCTAAGTACTCAGGCTAGATTACAACAAGAATATTTATCTAAGTAGTACTCACAGTTCCACACACAAAGCAAGCAGCATCAACATCAGTTCTTTGTTTTTCCTAGCAAACTTTTATATTGCATGTTTTCCCCACAGCCTCCAGTGTCCGTGACATCATCATTCTGTTGCTAGGAGAATACATTGTAAAACCAATTGTTTTACTCATTATAACAACCACTAAGGTTTGTGAAAACACATCCTATCTGCTTTTCTTAAGTACTGAATCACCTTGCTGTCTTTAAAAAGAAATCAAGTAGCAAGTACATCCCACTTGTATTTTGTCTTTGCTTATTACATTAGCAAGAGGCTCCAGCACATCTGGAGTAGCATACATTTCAGACATTCAGAAAAACAAAGTTTTACATTCCTACCATGAGAACAAACACTGCAGATAAAAAAGGGAGAGAAAGCAAAATAAAAGAAAGAAAGAAAGAAAGAAAGAAAGAAAGAAAGAATACAAGAGTATACATTCTGTTTTAGTTATCCTGGTATTATCATAATTACTTCTGTTTTAATGTGGCATGATCTCTGGCTTTGTAGGAGGCACAGTAGCAAATAATGGAAGCTAAATTAAATTAAAATCTAATATCTGAAGTGATTACCCGGATTACAAAGGGCATGACAGCAAATGATGAAGGCTGTATTTAATTTGTGAGTTGATAAGTAAAAGCTATGATCATGCCTCTCTCAACTTCAACTTCTCAACCATTACAATCCTGGCAGAGACCATCAACAATCATTGCAGGAGGTACAATATCATATGTCTTAAATTCTGTGTGTTATTCATACCCTTGAAATTTAAACTCTGAAAACTTAATCATTAGTCACTCAAAGTTTGCAGATGACTGGAAGCTAAGAACAGTCATTGAATCTCCAAATGACTTAGCCATCTTGCAGGAAAGTTTATCTTAAAGAAATAACTGTTGTAAAAATCATGGTCTGAAACTAAATGCCAAAAGTTGCATTATTGTATCCTTTGGGGAGTCATCTGCCCCAGGGAACTACCACATTGACAGTATTCCCCTAAGAGTTGACTAAGTTATTCGGGATTTGGGAACTTATGTGGACAGTGACGTAACTTTTCACCAACATGTATCTATCATTATAAAACGTTCTATATTGCACAGCTTATAAACAAAGGGATTATATCTAGGTCTAGGGATGTGATTGTCCCCTTTACTCAACCCTCATTAGGCCAGCCATTGAATATAATGCCCCCTTTGGCATATATCTCTCCAGACATATGCAGCAACTTGAACGCACACAAGGGATACCTTACTAAAATAATGCAAGGCATAAACAACATGTCCTACATGGACCAACTCAAGGCCTTGTCACTGTACTCTGTATCCTACAGACTGCTTAGGAGATACCTTTGTCTGACATACAGGGCATTCTCTGACCTATTACTGATGGATTTACTGTACTTCAGCAAGTAAAATGTCATCAGAAATATGCAGTCTAGGGATCTAAACTTGTTTTGCAACATCAACAGAATGGTTTGGAGGGAGAGGTATATTTCACAAGAGAATACTGCTGCTGTGGAACAGACTCCCCATCAACATAAAACAAAGTTCACCCCTATCCATTTTCAAGCACAACTTAGATCTGTTGATGGGAAACAGAAAATGTACCTTAGGACATCCCCCTGTATTACTAATAGACAGAGATATCTCCTAAATGGTTTATCCCATGCATGGGATCCCTTAAATTATCTATGGTATGATCCCAGTTTTTCTCATTATAGGCAATACATAATTATTGACCATGGGATGGGTAAGGCCAGTCTATAATCAAATGGGATAGGTTATTTCAAGCACATAAAGGGAAACTGGCTAGGCTTAAAATGGCCCCCAAGGGCAGATAGCCTAGGACTTACCTATGAACCTGTTCACACCTTTGATGGTAGGAGGCAAATATAAACATTTGCACCAGCCTAGGGACATGCATACCTAACCTTGCAACCTTGGTGGAGGTGTGATAGCATCAGAATAGTAAAATTTTACTATCCCTCCTACATTGTCAGTAGACATGCTGTTTTCTATGTATCACATTTTTCTTGCATTTATAAAGTAAAACTCCATGTTTACTGTTAATACTTTTGCAAGTCTGTACTTTTACTAATTTCATAAACTCCTAAGTCTTCACTATAGCTCTCAGTTGTCTAGATTTTTGCAGAATTCCCAGATTTTTTCATCATATTTTTTAGTTTGTTCCTCATAAAATGGGTGTTTTTAGCACATCAGTGAGGATTAATGTCACTAAGTAAAGACATACATTTGAGTTTCATATTTCGCATCCTGCAGAAAATGCATGTTAATACAAAACCTGTTATTCTAGCAATTTTCTAAGTTTTTAAAAGCAATATTTAAAATCTGTCCCTGATTTTGGATTCCCACCATTCATTTTGGTTTTGTTCAGATTTCTTGTGCTTAGAGGCTGAACGATATGCTCTTCAGTGTATGTGTAACATTTTTTTCTCATCCTCACAAACTATAATAAACAGAAGGTATAAGAACAATGAAAACATGAAGTAATTTGAAGGATAAATCAATAAAACGGAGTAAACCACTTCTCCAAAAAAAACAATAAATCGAATGTAAAGGATAAACAAAGTTGGAGAAGGGGAACATTTATATAGTATTAGGATGGCACATAAGAGCAATGCTTTAGCAAGACATGTTCTCGAGCTTGGTCCCCACCATACTTTTAGTTTCAGGATTTTAGAATCAGTTAGTGCAAATACTAGAGGGGGGGATATCAGGACACACACCGAAGGTAGAGAGAATATCTGGATCATGAGACTAAGGTCTGATGTCCCACCAGGTTTGAATGCCAAGCTATCAGTTAAACCCTTCCTGAAAATGAGAAGGTTGCAGGTTTACTGATAGTGTTATGCTATTGAATCAGTTTTTATATGCTATCTCTATTGTTATATTTTTTGGTATTAGACTTTCACCATTGTCCAAATGTTATGTATTTATATATTATCAGTACTTATAAGTACTTATCTATACATATTTTTAAATGTTTTAACCCAGTTTTTATATAGCATACTGTTTTGCTTGATTGTAAACACGTTTATTAAGTTAATTAGTTCTTAATTGAGAAGTTTTCCCGCCTACTGATGTATATAATTAATTATTGTCAGTATTGCAGTGTGAGTCTGAAGAAGCCGAATTGGTGAAAGCGCTAACTCGTTTTACATTAAAGCTGTTTTTTGCCTACTTGAGAGCGTTGGAAGTGTTTTTCTACATTTGCGAAGCAGTGGATTTTATTCAATATTGTCTTAAGAGAAGTTTCACTTTCTCTGCCGTGTTCCCTTCTCCAACTTTGTTTATCCTTAACAATGAAAACATGCTGTAATGACGTGGAATAGCCTCTAATAACTCAATGTTTGCCATAGCTTTGCTGAGATTTAGTAGACCTTCGGCACACTTAACTGCCTTACAAAAACAATCCAGTGAAAACAGAGGGTTTAGCCAAAAATGTCCATTTTGTACTCAGTCTCATATTGTTGGCTTCCAAAACCCACTAACATTTAAAATGTTTGCATCTCCAACTGCTACCCTCTAAAAATGTTTAATAAATATGCACTTTAGATGTTAACATTTACAATTAAAACTTTGTTTCTAAATGAGTACTCTGAGTGTGCTGTGTACAGATCTTACAGTCACTTGTTCATGTCATGTAAACCAACGAATGAAACTGAAGACAGAAGTGACTAAATAAACAAAATCTCTTCAGTAGGCCGTACCAGTGCCAATAAAGGATCCCCGAGTAATAAAAAAAATTGAAGCACTTCCTAAAATAAAATTTTTATTCTTACAAAAACACAGATTTGGCAGTTCTATTTCCAGGAACCGGAAACTTAATCATAATCTGCCGTATTTTGCTAACTGTTCCTTATATAGTCATATCACACTTCCAATTGGTGAAAACAGTCACAACGTAACCAGAAACATCACAATTCCCATTAAACAGGTACATATTTGAAAAACATGATATGTTAACATGAATGTGTTGAAAAAAACATAATAAGAACATTGAATAAAAAATCTGAATCCATAAATATACACTTAAAAAAATCCATTTAATTATAATGGACAAAATTATTTATTTATTTATTTATTTATTTTACATTTGTTAACCGGGATGGTCCGACTGGATACATGTCCTTTTTCAGCGGAGGCCCGGGGAGAAAAGCTCCAACAGAGTTACATTGATAATTAGGTACAGTAAATGAGCTGAAAGAACTTAACAAAAACATAGGCTATTTACATACAAGTACAAGACTGCCATTACTATTTCTGAGATTACTGCAAATGTAACATTAATAACATATTAGCAAGGACGGTAGGCAGTAAAATGACATAGAGTTAGACAGGATACATATTTCTTTATCACAGTATACAAAGTACTTATCATCTTAGCTAGTTGTTTATGTTTTAGTTAATGGCACAGAGCTAGTCTGGGTTTGAGCAAGGACATAGCCAGTGTGACTTGAAGTGGAGTTTTAGACTATGTTTGAATTGACTTAGAGAAGTTGCAAGCGTGATGTTATTTGGGAGAGAGTTCCATATTTTACCAGTGGTGTTGGCAAATAGCGCGTCACCTTCTAGGTTGAGAGATTTAGTTGTTTGGACAAGGAGTCTGTTTGCTGAGCAAAGGCAGCTTAGATTGGATTAGGGAGTCATTAAGTTTTTTAGTGCTGGGGTATTCTCAGGTTGTTTAAGGATTTTGAAGGCCTCTATGAGTTGGGACTGGTGAAGAAGGTGTGGGAATTCTATCCATCCAAGCTTTTTCAGGTTAGTACAGTGGTGTGTTCTGTAGGGTAGGCCTGTAACGAACCTGGCAATGTGATTATAGCAGGACGAGAGCTTGGCCAGATCAGATTTATTAAGGTGAGTGAGGACAGGAGAGGCATATAGTAGGGTAGAGAGAAGGTGTGAACGGGCTGTGGCTGCCCTGGCATTCGGGGTAAGGAAGGCTTTAATTCTATATAGGGTCCCAAGTTTCTTGTTGACTGACTTAATGGCTTGGTTGATATGTATATCAAATCTGAGTTTATTGTCAATGTTTACTCCTAATAGCTTTGTATAGTTGTCTGGGGAGATGATGGTCCCATTATTGGATTTTATAGTGAAGTTTTCAGTCGGAGATCTATTGGTTGGGTAGAAGAGAAGTAACTTGGTTTTGTTTGGATTTAAGATCAGGAGATGGTTGGCAAGCCAGTTTTCGGCTTTGGTGAAGCTATGTTGGGTGGTAGTTAGTAGATTTGCAAGAGAGGCATTGGAACATATTATAGTCGAGTCATCTGCATATTGAATGCAGGTGGCTTCAGGATGACTGTTTGGATGTCGTTTATGAAGACTGAAAAGAGGAGAGGTCCTAATATGGAACCTTGAGGAACTCATATGGTATTTGGTAGTAGGCAGGAGAGCTTGTTTTGCCACATTACTGCTTGTTGTCTCCCAGTGAGGTAAGCTTGAAACCAGTCAAGGGCTGGGGTATCTAGATAGAGGGTTTTAAAGTATATAGAAGTAACTGATGGTTTACCATATCGAAGGCTTCGATAGGTCCAGGAAGAGAGCGGAAGATTTTTTTATTATTCGGTTAAGATTAATGTTTTCAGTAAAAGAGAGGAGGGCAGTGGTTGTACTATGATGGGGTCTGAATCCATGTTGAGAGTCTGTGAGTAGTTTATTTTGGGTTAGATAGAGCATTAGTTGGTTGTGCATGCACTTTTCCATAATTTTGGCAAGTGGTGATAGTATGGCTATAGGTCTATAGTTGGATAGTTCTGTGGATGAACCTCCTTTGTGGAGTGGAATAACATAGGATATTTTCCAAATTGAGGGGATTGAGGCCTCGGTTATGGTTCTGTTAATTAGGATTGAGATAGGGTAGGCTACGACATCTGCAGCAATTTGCAGGTATTCAGCCGGCAGAAGATCGGCTGAAAGGGTGGTTGGCTTCAGTTTTTTCAAAAGGGATCTGATAAAGGATGTGGACAGTGGCTGGAAGTTAAAAGAGAGTGGTGAGTCGGGTATAGTGTTTATAGAAGTGTGAGGAGGAGAACGTTGGTTAGCTAATGACTGGATGGTTTCTGTGAAGAAGTATTGAATGAATTGGCTATATCTTCTTGGCTCTTGTCAGATAATGTTCCTGGGGTCGGAGTAGTGGATTTGCCTGGTTGGAGAAGTTTATTTATGCCTGCCCAGTACTTTTGAGGGTTATTCTGATGTTTATGTTGCAGATTGTAGAAGTAATTTTTCTTATCTAGTATGATGGCTTTTTAGTCTCATTTCTAAGTTGTTGGAATTTGATACGATCTAGGGGTAGTTTGGTAGTGCGCCATTTATCCCACGCTTTGTCTCTAGTTGTTATTTTGGTTTTGGTGTCTGTTGTTAGCCAGGGTGCTAGTTGAGTTTTAATTCTTATTGAGCGTTTAGGGGCATGCGAGTCAAGTATAGTAAGGAATGAATTGTTAAATGATGACACTGCCTCATCAAGGGGAAGGAACTTTAGTTTTGTCCAGTTACATGATTTGAGTTCAAGTTGAAATTTAGTTGGGTCAAAGTTTTTCTTGGATCTGATAGACCTATAAATAGGTAAGCTTGTACAATTAATTCTGTCTTTCATGATTTATGTGAGCAGGTGATCACTAAGATCATTAGGGAGAGTTCCAGACATATAGTTCTGGGGATGACTGTTGGTGAGTATCCAGTCTAGTATACTCTCTTTTTGGTTATTGTTACCTGCGTGTGGTAGATGATATTATCTGAGAGAATCCATGTAGGTTAACAGGGATGGGGTTGGACTGTGCTGTGCATTGGTTCCAGTCAATATTAACATCGCCCAGGGCAATGGTTTCTTGAGGGTAGTTGTTGGCTATCCAATGCAGAATGACCTCTAGTGTTTCTACATTGTTCCCAGGGGGAATATAGGTGACAATTAGGTTAATGCCCTTATGATTATTTAGTAGAATTTTTAGAGCTAGTATTTCAGCGTTAGAGACCTGGGGTGGTTGTATAGGGTTAGTTATGATGTTAAGTGTGCTATTATATAAGACGGCTATTCCACCTCCTCTTTTCTTTACTCTATCTGCCCTAAGTGTATTGTAACCAGGAGGCAGGATCTCATTGTCTTTGGTTGATGGCCGGAGCCATGTTTCAGATAGACACATTATGTTGGGGAGGTATGTGGCTAGTACAGCATGCAGGCTATGTATCTTATTGTTTAGGCTTCTAATGTTTAAGTGGCATATTAGGAGGGAGTTGACCAGTCGGTGGGAGAGTGGTGGGCTGGTAGGATTTTGAGTTAAGGTTGGGCCTGGATTAGGATGGATGTCCACATCTTTGGTTATGTTTTTTCTTAGATACACTAGTAGTCTAATAACTTTGAATAGTAGTTTTAGTTCATATTTGGATTTTGGTGTTGATTGGAGTGTTTTTAGAAGCAAGTGGTTGGAATTTATAATTTTGGGGTAGTGTAGTAGTGGGCAAGTTCCATGATCAGTGGAGGTAGGGGGTCTTGGTTTGGCATTTTGGATAAGAGAAACCTACAAATGTGAGATTTTCATAGCTAGTAAGAAAGTATGGCAGAATTAAGAGTGGTAAGATAAGAGGAAGGAGTTTATAATTATTTATAGACATGTTATATGTCATCAATGGGTGGGGTCAATGTGCTTCAGAGGAATAGTAGTGGTTAAACAGTAAAGTGGTGGGGGGGAGGAAATTGGAGAGGAAGTTGTGTAGGTTGGAGAGGAAGTAGGGGTGTGGCCTAGTGGCTATAAATGTAGACACAGTGGGGGCGGGTGAGATAAGGGGGCAGGGAGGGTAAAATGTAAGGTACTGTTCTTTATAATCTACTAGTTTTTAACCTCAATGCTGGGGTCAAAGAAATGTGGTCATTCAGTACTGCACTTTATAATCTACTAGTTTTTAACCTCAGTGCTGGGGTCAAAGAAATGTGGTCATTCTGTCCAGGGGGAACACATGCAACTAAACGTAATTGCCAAATAAGTTCTCTAAACTCCAACCTGGACTCCCAGTCTGCTCCCCTTTCCTGTTGTATCACCCTTTCAGGTATGCAAAAAGCTAAAATCTGGCACTGGGCATTTTATACAATGTCTTTGTAGGGCATTTGTTTCATTTTTCATGTTTATTTCATACGTATGCTCATAAACTCTCTGTCTTAAAGTACATTCAGTCTTCCCCACATAGAATGAACCATACGCCAGACAGTAAGCTAAGTAAACTACCCTCTTGATGGAACAATTGAAATGTCCTTTAGAATATAGTCTCAATTTGGGGTTATCAAGGGTGAGTTCAATCTGAGTTGACATAAAGGTTCATAGGTGTGTACTAGGCTAATGGCCCTGGGGCCTCTAAATGCCTTGCCATAGGATTACTCTGGCATAGTGCCACCCGACCTTAGTTCCCAGTGCCTTTGTCGAGTAGAGCCACTGGTGTTATCCCCAGGTGAATTTTCTGTTTCCCCATCCACTCATCAAGATTTATCTTGAAGAGAGTCAGCGAGGTGCTCTCTTTGACATGTATGGGAAGTCTGTTCCATAGCATGGGCAGTTTCTGGGTTATGAACCTGTCCCTCCAGCATGTTCTGTTAATTGTGGTAATGAGATTGAGGTCTCTGGAGCATGTGGTGTGGAGGGATTGGGATTTCTTTGCATGTAGCATTTCTAACAGAACTGAGTCAGACATGGCTTTGTAAGTCAAGCAGAGACCGCCACTAAGCAGGCAATATGAGACAGAGAATAGTTGAAATGTTTTGAGTCTGTCCATATAGGACAAGTGTTTATGGCCTAGGATCCACTTTGTGAGATACTTTTGTGGCCTTTCCAGTTGTTGCAGGTGTCTAGTGAGGTACATGCCAAATGGGACATTGTACTCGATGATTGACCTAATGAGGGAGACAATGACCTCCTTCTTCCTGGATGCAAAACCCTTAATAATGAGATGTGCCATATAGAAGGACTTTCTGACTACAGTGACAATGTGGTGTTCAAAGAGAGGTTGCTGTCAACCTGTGTTCCCAGATCTCTTATAACGTCTTCTGTGTTCAGTGGGCTACCATCAATGTGGTAATTCATGGGAACCAGGTTTTTCCCAAAGGGGATGATGACACATTTTTTTGGCATTGAGCTTAAGGACATGGTTTTGACACCAGTCGGTCACAGTGAGGCCATTCTGTAGGATGTCAGCATCACTTGGGGAATTAATAGTAGCTTCCAACTTGCAATCATCTATTAACTTTGTCAGCCAGAGTCCCTTCGTGTTGGCCTGGACTTCAGAGAAGTAGATACCAAACAGAAGAGGACCCAGGACCTAACCCTGTGGGACTCCACTCGTGACTAATCAGCAGTCTGACTTGGAGTCAGCTACTTTCACACTGTGGGTTCTATCTGTGAGCCAGTTTGCAACCCACCTAGTGATATAGGGGTTGATGCCAAGCTTAGTGAGTTTTTCTATGATTCCTGAGTGGGGAATAATTTCAAAAGCCTTGGCCAGATCAAGGTAGGCTGTATGAACCACCTTGCCTTCATCCACAGCTCTGGTGACTGACTCAAAGAAGTCGACCAAGTTGAGCAGGCATGATCTACACTTCACAAAACCAAACTGTGTGGGTTCCAGAGTTTGGAGATTCCCTATATCCTTGTTTACTAGGTCCATGATGATGTATTCCATAGCTTTGCATATCAGACTCGTCAGGCTAATGGGGCGATAGTTCTCAGGGTCTGTAGTCGCTCCTCCTTTGTGGAGAGAGATGACTGCAGTGCACCATTCGAGAGGGACAAAGCCTGAGGTGAAGCTGTGATTGAACAGAGCACACAGGTGAGGTGCCAGTTCACTCTGTAGTTCATGTAAAACACAACCAGGGATATTGTCAGGTCCCATAGACGCTGTATTCTTGGCTTTGGGCAGTGCTGTTTTAACCTGTACAGCAATAATACTGGGTATCTGGCAATCTACTGGTATTGCGATTGGTCCTTTGGGGGGGGGGGGATGAAGTTGGCACTGAATCTGTCGGCCAGTATACTGGCAATATCTGTTGGCTCAGCATAGGAGGTACCATTGTGCAGTAGCTCAGAGCAAATCTGTTTTTTGCCATGGAGATTCTTTACATAACTATTGAAGGCCTTGTGGTTGTCTTTACTATCTGCTGCAATTCTGTTTTCATACCTAGCTTTAGATGATTTGATGAGGGAATCTCAACTTTTTATTGAGGCATATAAGGGAGTTTTTCCAGTTTTGGGACTTCACCTTATTCTGCATCAGTTTCCTCCTTCTGCTGTAGAATTTGCTTATGGCAGGGGACCACCAGATTGTCTTCCTTTTTTTGGAAGCGAGTGTCTTGGTTCTGTTGGGTATGGCAAGATCCATGCATTTGTGTACATATTAATACAGTGCATTGGTGTATGATTCTGCAGTCACGCAACTATTCTCCATTTGCTTGGGTGCCGTAAAGTTAGCCACCTCTGTTCGTAGCATTCCAAAGTTAGCTTTGGAGAAGTTTTTCATAGTGGTTACCTTTGCTGGGGGGCTGGGAGGGATGTGGATTTCCAAGGTGATTAGTTTGTGGTTGGATCTAACCAGGGAGGAGCTAACTATTGGTGTAGAGCAATGGTCGCCCATGTTAGTAATGACCAGGTCAAGGATGTTGCTACCTCTAGTGAGGGCAAGAACGAGCTGGTCCAGGGTATTGGAATTAATGAACTCCATGAAACATTGGGCAAGTGTATTGGTACATGAATAGTTTATCCAGTTACTAGAAGGGTAGTTGAAGTCACCTAGTAAGAGAGTGCTAGGTTGGACCCTAATATTCTCCAGGGTGCTTAGGAACGTGGAGTGTGAGCCTTGGGACATGGTTGGGGACCTATAGCAGGCTATAACCTGAATCGCTAAAGTGCCAATGGGGACAGATTCCACATTTGGAGGTACCTTTTTTGACCCCTTCATCCCTCTGCTGATAGTAACTTCCTTTTTCAAAAATATCCTTAAGGTTAAAATTCCTTCTAAAACTAAATTTCAGAGGTCTCTAAAATATATTGAACTTGTTGGGCATAATTGAAAATAACTTCCAATTTTTCAAAAGGATGTTCTGAATCTTTCCAATATCTTGATGTATGCTGTTACTAAATAAGGAAGGCTTTCTACATTCTATTTTGTTCTTCATTCTTCCATATTATTACCCCCGTTTTCATTGTTGGTGTTAATAAAAAGGGCATTATTTAATAGGGGATGTATTTGTTTCTCCCTCCCATAAGAATTTCATTTTTCAAGGTTTTTGCCAGTGTATCAGGGTATCCTCCCTCCAAAAACAGTCCCACTGTATAATCTAATTTCTTTTCAAGGTCCTCCCTAACGGAAGTCATACGGGCTGCTCGTACCTTTTGTCCTTTGACTATGTTTTTCTTTTGTGCCAAAGAATGGTTGCTGTCATAATATAAATATGAGATTGAGAACCATTTTTTCCTAAATAGATTTGATATATATCTCCTGTTAACACTGTCCTTGCATATGGTTACATCTAAAAAGTGTACCTCATTATCACTTATCTTATGGGTAAAACACAAGAATTTGGTTGTGTAGTTAATATAACCTAAAAAAAGTTCAATTAAATTCAAAGGACCATGCCAGATCACAAAGATATCATCTAAAAATGATAATAGGCTCTAATAAATATATATTCTGATTCAAAGGCAAATTGTTTTTGCCAATATAACACCACAATGTTTGCAGAGGTGGGCGCACATGTTGCGCCTATGGTAGGGTTACCACCTGTCCCACTTTGCGAGGGAAAGTCCTTCTTTGGGCAGTTGTGTCCTGACAAAAAATATTAAAAATGGCAAATGTCCTGAGATTGTAGGACATAATCTTGTCCCATATTTTATGTAATAGTTGCATAAAATAGTTATTTCTGTATCTAAAATACCTAAATGTTACGAGAAACAGAGTAAGCAACTAAACTGCTACAAGAATAAGCTTTTATTTAGGCAAAAAAGTAAAGTTCTATCCTTTGTACTGACCGTGGGTACGTGTCATCCTGTAAAATCTGATGTGTGTCCCGTAAATGTCCCACTTTGGCCATTTGAAGAGGTGGCAACCCTAGCCTATGGTTACACCATCAATGGTAAAATTCTCCTTGAAAATAAATTAAGTTATTTTTCAACACTAACTCCATGTTTTTGAATACCATCCTGAAATCATTCTGACTTAAGAACCTACAATTTCATAACATCTCCTCAAACCACTGGAGACCCTTTTTGTGTGGAATTACAGAGACGAGGTCCTTAACATCTAGGGTCACCAAATAGAAATTGTCATTAAACTCAATTTGTCCAATTGTTGCTAAAAAATCCCATGAATCAATCATAACGTGGGGGCATAAACCATAAAAGGCTTTAAGTTTACTTAGCTTGCTGTCTGGTGTGTGGTTCATTCTATGTGGGGAAGACCAAATGCACTTTAAGACAGAGAGTTTATAAGCATATGTATGAAATAAGCAGGAAAAAGGAAACAAATGCCCTATGTAGACATTGTATAAAATGCCCAATGGCAGATTTTAGGTTTTGGATGCTTGAAGGGGTGATATAACAGGAAAGGGGAGGGGACTGGGAGTCCAGGTTGGAGTTTAGAGAACTTAGTTGGCAATTGCGTTTAGATGCATGTGTTCCCCCTGGACTGAATGACCACATTTCTCTGATCCCAGCATTGAGGTTAAAAGCTAGTAGATTATAAAGAACAGTACCTTACATTTTGTCTATTATAATTAAATGGATTTTTGTAGGTGTATATTTATGGATTTACAATTTTTATTCAGTGTTTTTATTACTTTTTTTTTCAACATATTCATGTTAACATATCGTGCTTTTCAAATGTGTACCTATTTAATGGGAATTGTGATGTTTCTGGTTATGTTGTGACTGTTTTGGCCAATTGGAAGTGTGAGTTGGCTATATAAGGAACAGTTAAAAAAATATGGCAGCTTCTGATGACGTTTCCGGTTCCTGGAAATAAAAGCGCTAAATCTGTGTTTTTGTAAGAATAAATGATTTTATTTTAGGAAGTGCTTCAATTTTTTATTACTCGGAGATCCTTTATTGGCACTTGTTCATGTCACCTAAACTCAACTCATGGTTGCTGCAACATAATGGTTCAAGGTTGCCATTGCTCCCATCTTACTGGAATGAAATTGTAATACCTGGATGCTGGTAAGTTGTGAGTAGTTCAAAGTCAGTGCATCTTTGAGAAAGTATGATGCAGGTGTTACATTTCATGTCATCAGTCACTCGTTTTTGAAGGTGTCATGGCAGGTATTACCTTTCCTGTCACAAATCACTTTTTTCTTAAAGCTGTAATGTTATGGGAGGCAAAGTCCTCTACACAGAGTGTTGGGGGAGGGGGGTACATAAGCCCTGATCCTTATAAAACAGTTTGTGTTGCATTTTCTCATAACATGTTGAGTGCATGCATTACAAGCATGTGTTTACTTGAAGTTTCTGTTACATATTCTAGTGATTGAGGTACAGTGATGCAAGCTGTAATGACTTAAGGAGCTGTAGTGGGCCCTGAGTACAGATCCATCTTGTATACATGAATACAGACATTCTGAGCTTTACAAGTCGTGAAGTTTCTGGCAGATGCTCAGAGAAAATGTACTCAGTTAAGTATACTTAATATACCTGATTACACAGAAGATTATCATGTTTGCTAGGCACCAATGTGAACATCTGAAAAAATAAAAAAATAAAAAATGTAGGCTCTTCCATGTAAACTCAAGTTAGATAAATCAATGACTTACCTGGATATCGTTGTATCTACTCACTGCCATCTCCTGTGAGCAGATCCTCTCAGTGTTAAAACACATTGCATCACATAAACAGTCCTCTTTTAATGTTGATAAATAACATAAGATACACAATCCTCTTGTGTTAATACATTCCATTAAGTACATAGTCCTCTCTCCCTGTTAACAATAATATATGACACACAGTCCTCTCTGTTAATAGTAATATCAGACATTGAGTTCTCTCTTAGAGTTAACAGTATTATAAGACATACAGTCCTCTTACAATGGTAACAGTAATATAAGACACAAAGTCCTCTCACAATGTTAACAGTAATATCAGACAGTCCTGTGTCAATGTTAACAGTAATATCAGACACACAGCCCTATCTCAGTGTTAACAGTAATATCAGACACACCGTCCTCTCACAATGCTGACAGTAATATCAGACACACAGTCCTCTCACAGTGTTAACAGCAATATCAGGCAGACAGTCCTCTCACAATGTTAACAATAATATCAGACATACTGTCCTCTTTTGGTGCTAACAGTAATACACAGTCCTGTCTCTCTGCATTAACAGTAGTATTAGATACACAGGCCTATCTTGTTGTTAAGAATAATATCAGACATACAGTCCTCTCACTGTTAAGAGTAATATTAGACACACAGGCCTCTCTTAATTTTAACAGTAATATCAGACACATAGTCCTCTGTCACTATTAACAATAATGTCAGACACACACAGTCCTCTCTTACTGTTAACAGTAATAGCAGACACACAGTCCTCTCTCACTATTAACAGCAATATCAGACACACAGTCCTGTCTCACTGTTAACAGTAATATTAGACACACAGTCCTGTCTCACTGTTAACAGTAGTATCAGACACACAGTCCTGTCTCACTGTTAACAGTAATATCAGACACACAGTCCTGTCTCACTGTTAACAGTAGTATCAGACACACAGTCCTCTCTCACTGTTAACAGTAATATCAGACACACAGTCCTGTCTCACTGTTAACAGTAGTATCAGACACACAGTCCTCTCTCACTGTTGACAATAATATCAGACACACAGTCCTCTCTCAATGTTTACAGTAATATCAGACATACAGTCCCCTTCACTGTTATCAGTAATACCAGACGCACAGTCTTCTCTCAATGTTGCCAGTAATATCAGACACACAGTCCTCTCTCAATGCTCCCACTAATATCAAACAGTCCTCTTTTACTGTTAACAGTAATAGCAGACACACAGTCCTCTGTTACTGTTAGCAGTAATATCAGACACACAGTCCTCTCTCACTATTAACAGCAATATCAGACACACAGTCCTGTCTCACTGTTAACAGTAATATCAGACACACAGTCCTGTCTCACTGTTAACAGTAGTATCAGACACACAGTCCTCTCTCACTGTTGACAATAATATCAGACACACAGTCCTTTCTCAATGTTAACAATAATATCAGACATACAGTCCCCGTCACTGTTATCAGTAATACCAGACGCACAGTCTTCTCTCATTGTTGCCAGTAATATCAGACACACAGTCCTCTCTCAATGCTCCCACTAATATCAAACAGTCCTCTTTTACTGTTAACAGTAGTATCAGACACACAGTCTTATGCCAATGTTAACAGTAATATCAGACACACAGCCCTCTCTCACTATTAACAGTAATATCAGACACAGAGTTCTCTCTCACTGTTAACAGTAGAATCAGACACACAGTCGTCTCTCAGTGTTACCAATAATATGAGACACACAGTCCTCTCTCACTCATAGCCGGCCTTAGGCATAGGCCAACTAGGTGGCCGCCAGTCTACCAGGGGCACTTTTCCAGTATTTATTTGGTGTAGGTAGACCAGGATGGGGGCACCGGATAGTGTGGAGGGGGGTGCGGGGGGCCCTTTTGCCTAGGGTGCCAGTTGACCTAAGGCTGCTCCTGCTTTCACTGTTAACAATAATATCAGACGCACAGTCCTTTCTGAGTGTTACCAATAATATCAGACACACAATCATGTCTCGTAATGTTAACAATAATGTCAGACACAGTCCACTGTCACTATTAACAGTAATATCAGACACACGGTCCTATTTTGGTGCTAACAGCAATACACAGTGTTCTCTCTGCGTTAACAGTAGTATCAGATACACAGTCCTATCTTGTTGTTAAGAATAATTTCAGACACATAGTCTTCTCTCTGTGTTAACAATAATATCAAACACAAATTCCTCTTTTGGTGCTACCAATACTATTAGACACACAGTCCACTCTATCAGTGTTAGTACATTATATTAGATATGCAGTCCTCTGTTACTGTTAATGCATTACATGAGATATGCAATCCTTTTTTAGTGCGACACATATGTATTTTTTACGAATTCTACACAACAGCAGAACAGATTGTAAGCTGCATGTGTAATGCATTATATACAAACAGAATATTTCCACACCACATCACACTTAATGAATGGAATATACACACACTGCATGCCCCTTCTTGAGGTGAATACAATGATACAGAAGATTCAGTGGCACGTGCGACTGAATCACTCAGATGAAAACATACTGGTCTCTCATTGATCAAATGCTACTCTGTGACTGAATCGTTGAAAGAGTGGTAAGAAGACTGAGGCAGAGTAGATGCCAGAGGAAGAGCTGAAATCAGAGCTCTTCACCAAATGAAGAGTGACTGAGAGTTATGAGTATGACTGCAGCTGATGAAGGCTGTATTCTACTGACATACAACAACCAAGCTGCCACCTGAGTTGACAGCAAATGATGAAGGTTCTGTTGAGTTAACTGGGAGAAGGACAAACATATCCCTGTTATCATGTGATTTGTTGAAGGAGCTGTACCACTGACCATGCTTAGGTTAGCAACTGGGATTACAGTCAAAATTCTCTCCCTCTTTCTAGCGAATGGGTTCTCACATGCGTATCTTAAAGGAAAGCAGTCAGGACATTAAAAAGTTTGAATTCCTATACAGTGGGCTATGTTTATAAACATTGTGCTTAAAACAGTAGGACTGGTACACAATAGAACAATGTACCAAATCTCTGTGCATTTCATAGAAACTGATACACAGTGAGGGAAAACATTGAATGCAGGTTTACCCTGTTGTGCAGCCATAGAATTCCATGCATGGATTACACATTTAAATGGCACCCCCTCTTTAGAATCATATCTGATTTACACTACAGCATCTGTGTAATTTCTTGTACATAAACTGCCTATACCACAGCTAAACAGTGCTAAATTTAAAAAAAAAACGGAAACCCTGTGTAGGGTAGAGAAGAATTACCATCAGCAGAATTCCTTGTGGATCAAGCATCTCTGCAACCAAAACCACACTTCCCACCCCCATACAGCAGTACTGTTGAGCTTCTGCCATTGGAAGCTTACACCACCAGATCCCCCTCATTACCAAAATGTGGTAATGACCTTATCTCCATTGTTATGACTAAAAAATTATAATTTTTATGAATCACATTTACGTACGACAGCAGAGCACAGCACAACAGGGAACTGCTCTTTAGTAACGCTGACAAATCCAATATTACAGATATTGGCATAATGGTTAAGTGTTTGCTTTACAGGCACAAGGTACAGGGTTTAATTCTTTCTCACCTTTGAAAGAAACTGGGTAGGCTTCAAATGGCTCGCAAGGGCAGCTACCCTAATACTTACCTGTGAACTATGCCTTACTAAATAGCTGTCATCTGCTGTAGTCAGGAATGTCATCAGCACAAAAGCACATAGCACACCACCATGTATTATGTACACAAATGCACTGTTCATTAAAAATGCATTCTTCTGTATGCTGCATAGCAGTATCACAGTCAATAACTATGACTCATGAAAGTGGCTGGAGATGTACTAGACATAGTGCAGAGAATGCATGTATACAGCTGCACACACTGTTTGTGAATTGGCAGGGGTGACTTTAGTAGACATTTGGTGCAAATGCATTACATGTATTTGAAGAGTGACTAAAAATATGAAGCATGAGAACTTACCAGTACTGAGTTACTGAGGCAGAACCACAAAACATGGATTGTTTGTCTATTTATCAGATGATAGCTCTATTCCATATTTGCAAGCAGCAGATTAAGCAAGCAGTAATGCTCAACAGGGTGTGTGTTATTGTGGAAATAATGCCTATTCAGTTGCGTTTTGAGGCCCAATGCTGCAGGCAGAGAACGTCTAAACCCCTGGAAGGGTGTTATTTCCACAATAACATACACCATGGGGGGCATTATTGCACTTAGAGAATGGGTTGTCCATAAAATTGTTGTGTTTTATTTACTTATTTTTCTTTATTACTGTATTTTTATACATCCGCTGTGGTGCAGCTGTAGCGTTGTTGCCTCACAGCAAGAGGTTCTCCCGTTCGATTCTCGGCTGGAGTGCGGAGAGTGCCTTCTGTGTGGAGTCTGCATGTCCTCCCCATGGTTGGTGGGCGTTTGAAAGACGTGTAAATGAGTGTGCCTTCGTTGAAGGTTAAATGTCAAGCTGGCACCTCGGCGTTCATGAAAATCTACTGCCAATCATTAACGGACCTGGAGTTCCGCTGTGGCGACCCCTAACAGGGAAAAGCTGAAAGACAACAACAACAACTGTATTTTTATATATATTTTTGATGTAAAATAGTTCCTCCGCCTAAGACTTCAAACTTGGTGTTGGAGGAAGCATTTTACATCCAAAATGAAACACTTTAAAAATATTCAGGCGTTTACTTTATTTTCTGGTCCTTTACTCCAAAAATATTTGGTTTGTTGCCAGTCATTGGCGATAGTACTTGCTAAATAATGACGTATATTTGAGTTTCAGACTTTTACTTCCTTCAGAAAATTCAAGCTAACACAAATCCTTTTATATTTAAGCAAGTCTGTAATTTTATAAGAGCAATAATTAAAACGTGTTCCTATTTTTGAGCCTTCATTCCCCTTTAAGGCTTTATCCAGATTTCTTCAGATGAAAGGTCCAGAGGTATGCAAACCTCTTTACTGCTGCTGCCAATGGTCGATCTCACTCACTCGCTCTCTCCCAACACACACCCACACCCTGCTTCAGAAAATGCATGCTAACACAAATCATTTAAAGGTACTTAGTATTATCGCAACCAGATTTTCAACCTGCCGTAATTCCTTATGTTTGGCTGAAAATATGTATGTTAACTTTAAAAGGGGTGTGTAAACTACTCCTTTTTACTGTGTCATATCATGTATGAGGCAGGAAGAGGAATAACAGTCAAATTTGATATTCTGGGGTAAGAATACAAACACACACTGTAAAAATACTGAGAATACAAATCACCACGCCCTGAATACAGAGCAGATTCACCCCTCAAAATTGTGAAACAAAATGCAGATAATTTGGTAATACTAATAACCACCACCTTAAAACAAAAACACGATCACCCATTTGTTAACAAGGGATGGCCCAGGAGCAACATCTGGTTAAGTGACTTGCTTAAGATCACAAAGCAAGCTAATGGTGGTTGAGGTAAATCAAGCCTTGTATCACATGAATGGCAGCTCACAACCGTAACCCTGTGTTCCAAAACAGATAAAATTAAACAATCTGTATGAAACTAAAAATGAGACCATAGCCGCTACTAAGCTGTCAAGACCAAAAATATCTCAACTCCGTATTCATTCAAAATCAAAGAATAAGTTCAAAGGACACACCTTTAAAACTTTACTTCAGTTTTTGCCCCTACAATAAAATTCATACATCTTGTCCTTACAGCTTTACAAAAATGTAAAAGAATAAATGGGCCTTTCTTCACAGAACTCCAAAACTGTAGGCATGTTTATTGCATTTCTCAGTAACTTAGATCACGAAAGGACACTAAACAGGAAGAGGAATTGTGCCGTTATTCCTCTTCCAAGATCAAAAACAATGCGACACAAAAGAACTTACAAGTTCACACACCCCTTTTCAGGTTAACATACATCGTTTCACCAAAAGATTAGAAGTTATGTCTGGTTAGGAATCTGGTTGCAATAATACATAAGTACCCATTTAAAATATGTTCCTATTTTCAGCCTTTGTCCCCTGTTTATTTTAGGCTTATCCAGATACCTTGATCTAAGACTGCATACCTCTCAACTGTACAGATTCTTGCAGAATGTCAAGATTTTTGCCTAATTTTTTTAGTCTGTTCCTCATAAAAAATATGTTTTTTGATAAATCACTGGGATGATCTAAAGATTAAAGTTGCTAAATAATGAAATCTATTTGAGTTTCAGACTTCATATCCTTCAGAAAATGAATGCTAATACAACTTCTGTTATTCTAGCAAATCTAAATTTATAAGAGCAGTATTTAAAATGTGTCAGTATTTCTGAGCATTTGCCCTCCCATTATGTCACGCTTTGTCCAAATGTTTTGTGTTAAGAGGTTGAGAGGTATATCTAAGAGTTCGAGAAGTACACAAATCTTTTAACTGCTACTGCTGCTGGGGATCACTCTCAGTCTTCCCTCTTTCTCTCTCTCTCTCTCACAGTCTCTTCTGCTTTCATGCAAGCATTCATTCACACACGCAGACAGAAACATACACACATACACACACACACACACACACACACACACACACACACATACACACACACACACACACACAGACACACACACTCACACTTTTTTTGTTTCGCTTGATCAGTCTCTCTCTGTCTTACTCTCACTCTCATACACACATACACTCACACACGCGCACTTTCTTTTATTTTTTTTTTTGTTTTACACTCGCTAAAGAGCTCCAGTGCAGCTCAATCTGCTGCCGTGAAGCAGCACATTCGTTTTTCAGCAGGCATTACCTGTAAATTAACACCCTGCCGGACAGAGAATGTTTGTTTTCCAATCAGAGTGCGAGCTACAGGTTACCCATTCTCTAATTAACAGTAGCAGTATTTAAACATGCAGTAGTTGGACCCTGTTATTTTTAACAAAAACTGTTGCTCTAACTAAAGGCAGGTGAGCTAAATGAAAGGTTTAAGCATTTACAAAGTTAGTAAAATATCCCAGATTTTACTGAAACTGATAGTACAGTGGTTAAGGTCCTAAAAGTGACCCCACCTCTAAGAAGTGCAGTGTGTGTATATATGTGTACACACACATGCACACACAGACACATTTAATATATAATAGATGGTAGAGGTTGGAATTGGTTGAAAGTATAAAATATTAGGGTGGTTGTCTAGTTCTGGAAGAACTAGGAGGGTAGAAGCAGTAGTCTCACTGATTAAAGAATCTACAGTTTCTATGAAGTGAGAGTTAAACTCACTGACAATGCTATATCATTATGGCTTGGGCTTGATATGGATTGACTTGGTTGAGTAGCTTGACCAGAGTGTAAGAGTTTCTTTTTTTTTACTGTGGTCTAAAAAAGGTTATACTAAGTTTTCATATCGTATTTGATGAGATATGCAAATATTGTTATGTTTTTTGGGCTCTTATACTGTGCCCATGTTTTACAAGCTTTATCCCTCTACAATATGAGTTGTTTAGTATTACGTGTTATAGCGTTAACACTTTTTGCCCTGATAGATGCATGAGATTCAAGAATATTTAGAAAGAACATGTTAAATTCTTAGCAGTTTCATCTCTAATAATGTTTTTTATGAGTATTTCAATTACATAGATTTAAGCTGTTGATGAAAGCTTCTTTGTAGAAAATGGAAAGATTGCATACTTAGTTGTAAAGGTGATGTTTATTGGTACTGGTTTGGTATCTGACAGCGAAGGACAGGAGATGACCTCATAGACTACCACATAAGGTACCAGGAGAAGTTATTTGGCCTTTGAAAGAAGTCAGAATCCAATCCAGCATTGGTTCCATATTGCTACTTTTGTTGTACCTGGTTGGAGATGAAATGAGTTTATTTATTTGTATTTGGACTCACCCCAGGAGTGCTGTTTGATTAACTGACTTACTCAGAGTCACACAGTTAGGCAATGGAAGCTGAGGGACTCAAACGTTGCACTACTGGACCAAAGGAAACAGCTTGTTGACAGCTATTTAATCCTCTATGCCAACTGCCAGAGTTGAGGGAAGCCATATAGATTTATGGCATTAGAGCAGGTGCTAGAGTTTATAGATAGCCAATCAATGTCTGTCACCCAATATGATTGTTTCTTGACAGGTTTTAATAGAGATCCAAGAAAGGATATCTTCAGAAGTTACAGCTATTGCCAGGGGATATGTAAATCCATATGACACATATGATCTTGCTTGATTAAGTCTGAGAAAGGAGATAATTTCTACATGTTTGTGGTTGGTATTTTTTATTGTAGTGCAGTACAAAATCTGTAGCAGTATGACCATTTGTTTAGTTTGTTGGTCTGTGGGACTTTATATTGAGCATGCTCATTATTTGTTTTAATCTTTGCTGTTTTGTGTAATTTCTTCATAATTATAACTGACAGTTTCCTGAAGTTATGAGATATATGAAAGCCCAAATATTTAAACTTATGTTTCTTCCAATGCATTGTGAAATTATTCTGAGTTAAAAGCTGTTACAAGCACACAAAACTATTATATGCTCATCATGGTTATCACTGCTGTAGAAGCCTTAGCTATATAGGTTATATCCTGTCAAGGTATAATAGATGGTTAAGTTTAAAAACTACAGTTCACCTTCTACACCTATACGCCCAAACTGTCAGGCTGCTTGTGCAAATCTAACTAAAAGACAAGTTTGGGAGCGAAGGCCTTCAAAGCTTTATTGAACATGAAGAGTACGCTGCTCTGAGTTTTTTGAGGATCAATGGTCATCTTGTGCTGTCCTCTCTTTTCCTGGGCAATTAAAATCCATTTGGGGAAAAAAACTTCTATTTTCTTAATTTTGTTGATGTTTTATTACTTTCCTCTTAAGAAATGTTACTTTAAAGCTAGGGGTGCTGTATTTTAACAGACTGTCTCGAGACTGTTAACATACTTTTAAACAGAGTGCCTGTTTTTTTTTTCTTTCAGTTTAAAAGTGGTGTAAAGTAACTGAAAAAATATTTTCTGTGGAAAATTTGTGTTTATTTTACTTTTGTGGCACTGCACAGTGTTTTAAAGTGCTTTTTGCTGTGTTTTTCTTTCTGAAAAAAGTAACTTTCGTGAACTGGTAGTGTTTACCGTCAATAGTTGCTTGATTTCACCCATAAAAGAGGCATCATTTTTGGCTTGACCATGGAATAGACTACTGGTCCCACAGTCAGTTTTTCTTCCAGTCACAAAAAGAACAAATTAAACAAACAGCCTTTGCCACCACAGCAGGCTAGCAATTTGCCTCAGCCGTAGGTGAGTGACTCTGCTATAGGCCATTTGTTGCACCTCAGACCATTCATCTTTTATCCTGGATCTCTGTGATGTAATATCTACAGCCACTATGGACCAGGAATTAGCCACATCCTCTGCAGCTCTTGGGGTCCCATCAGTGAGCAAGAGAGAGCCCACTGTTGTTGGCCCTGAGAGAGCGAAAAGGATGGCTTCCCTGTTGTGTCAGAATGCTTTGCTCATCCCTGGGGAAGCTGCTGTCAGCATTAGTAACATGTTTGACCCCATTTTCCTGTCAAAAAGAAGCAGAAAACCAAGCAGGTGTCTATGCCTCCTCAATTTTCTTTGGATAGGAATGGTTTACTGGGTCTGACTCAGGGTTTATCTTAGGATATTGGTCAGGCTTGTAATGTAGTTTCAGGTAAAAGAAAGAGGGATTCATCTTTTCCCGAAGAGATTCAAGATTCTGAATCTGAGCAGGAAGATGCAGGGACAGATTCATTTTTTTTGTCAGTTTTTGATTCACGTTCAGAGAAGAGCTCAGTTTCTGATTCTCCATGTTGGGGGGGGGGGGGTCTGTTTCTCTGAGACTATTGGTAGAATGTGCCAATGTTTTCAGTGGAAGAACACTGCGGGTTCTCAGTCCCTCAGAAAAAAGTATGAGTTGTTACACAAGGATTTTCCAAAACCTGCACCCACTCCTCCTGTTATGTCTGTTTTACAGAATCTGTATGCTACAGCCTGCAATTTTTATGATACTCAAACAGCTGCCCTTTAAAAGGCAGATAGGATGTATAAAGTTCCTCAGTCTTTTAAAGTTTTATACACTATTCCCAGACCTGACCCAGCAGTTATAACTTTAGATCTGATATTGTCAATTTTCATTTGCTCCTTAGCTGTTGGGTTCAGATCCATTTCTTGAATCGACTCGGCTGTTACTATAGGTCGTGGTAGCCTAAAAGCTGTCAAACTCCTCACTACCCACAATTCATCAACCGCTAGCATAATTCAGATCTCATTTGCCGCTTTTGCAAAATAGAAGTGGTCATCCATAGCTCTCAAGTTTCATTCAGTTAAGCAAATTTTCTTAGTCGTTATAACCCCCTTTTTCTACAGTTATACCCTTTTTATACATTGTGTATTCTTGCTTACTGTTGTTGGTGATATTTTCCCTTCTTTCACCTTTTTGCCTATTTGCTGTATTTTTACATGCCTGTGTATTCTCAGTACCATTGTTGGTACTTTTTTCCTCCTTACCCTTCTGATCTGGTTTTAAAGAAAAAAAATCTTTTTCCTTCTTCTTCATTAGCTTTAGCAAAATATCAGAGAAAGATCCTTCAATGTTTAAAATATGTAAGCAATGTGGGCCTAAGCTTCCAATTTCAGATGAATATGATCTATACTGTTTGGGCCCAGAGCACTTAAAGGTCCCCGAGACTGTCTGGTTCCTCCACTTCTTCTTCAACAGAACATCCAAGAAAGAAACAGAAGATGGATCCAAAGGCTTCTGCTTCAAAGCCAACTTCACATAAAGCTTTGTTGGATACGACCACCTCAGATCCAATACCTCTTCCTTGTACCTGAAACTTGCCTACCATTAACTTGGTGCCATCCCCTTTCATGGAGAAACAACACTCAAAATCTCCCTTGTTAGCCTCTTCTCATACTTCCAGGAGTCTGACTGAGGCCGATGTGGATAGGATGATGAGGAGATTCCTCTTGGTGCAAATACAGATGGGTGTTCTTCTAGCTTCTACTCCTTTGGATCAGGAAGTTCTGGTTCTCACTACCCTCCACTGTCATCTCTTCTCAGATCATTTGTTTCAGAGTTCCTGGATCCAAGTCTGCCAAAGCCATCTGTGTCAGATCCTAGGATACTGTTATCTTCGGCTCCAAAGTCTTCTCTGAGTGCTCTAACTCTGACAAGTTTGGATCCAGATGAATCTCAGAGCCGTAGCATCCCTGCTGGATCCAAGGTGTTGGTGCCACCTTTTTCTCCTGCACCAACAAACCCAGATACTTGAATTTTTGCGTTTGTTCGATCTGAACAATCTCTAACTCAATTCAAGTGGAACTTGGACAACTGGATGGGAAACCGGAAATTCATCCCTGGTTTGGCACCTATGTCTCTAATGCAGACAGGTAACCTGTAAATTGTTCATCTCCCAGGCCCTTGCTTACACTTATCAAGGACATCAGAACTTGTCAGACATTTGGGATGCATGGCTAGGCTTAAAAAGGCCCTTGTGGTCATTAGCCTAGTAAACACCTATGATCTTATAAACTCCCCCGAGGTGGATGGAGGCTTATGACCTGTTGGTTGCCATCACTTTGGTCTTGTCCGTGTTTATCCTGAGGCCATATGATTGGGTGATGCAGGCAGTGTCGTAGAGGATATTTGTGGCCTCAGTATCACTGTATGTGAAAATGGCACATCATTCAGTGAACGTCAGGTCAGACACAGAATGGGCTTCGTCCCACTGGACTCCTCTCCTGTCTTCAGATACTCTCCTCATGATGGGGTCTAACACTATATTGAACAGCAGTGGAGAGACCACACCCCTTGATGGACCCCAGTCTGGATGGTAATCTCTTCAGACATTTCATTCCAAATGCACAACTGGCTGGAATAATCATTGGTATGGCATCTGAAGGAGTCTGATGATTTTCATAGGATCATAGGAGGTTAAAAGGCTATTAGCGCTGAGGCCTTTAGAAGCCTAGCCATGTTATACCCATGTTTCCTTATGGATCAAGATATATAGTTTGTGTTTGCACGCAAGTCTAGGATTAGCACCGGCCACCTCGTAAAGCAAGCATGCTACCTGTTGTGCTACTAACACTACTTTTTTTTTCTTTTCTTGTCTTTGACACGTGCTTGGTCTTCAGTGCCTTCCACAGGACAGGCCAGTGGATAGAGTCAAATGTGGACTTGAAATCAATAAAGACAATAACTATGCATTGTCCACACCAGGTTCTTTCCTCCATTAACTGACAGATGGTGAAGATTTGATTGCAGCATCCTCTGTTTGGTCTGAATCTGGTCTGTTCTTCCCTGCTGATTTGCTTGTAGTGTTTCTGCATCCTGAATTGTATGATCTTCATAAAGACTTTGCCGATGAAGGAGAGCAGGATGATACTGCAGTACTTCTTCCATTCCCTATTGTCCCCCTTCTGGTTTGCTGCACTGACTCTGTGCACTGATTGAGCTATTATGGGTTATGGAACAGATACCATCCACTTGGAAGAAGGCTATTGTCTTACCCATCCTCCCCCAGAGGCAGAGGTGAGAACTCAAATGGGAGATCCCACCCACGTGGCTGAGGTGGCCTGCAAAACCAAGGGTCTAGAGATTCCTTTTCTGGCAGACCCTGCCAGTCCTCCTGAAAGGAGGCCTGATTGTCCCCCACTGGATGTAATCAGGGGTCATTTATCACTGCGTCAAAGAGCCCGGCTAGATATTACAAAAGACACCTGGGTGCAGAGGATAATTTCCAGAGGTTATATAATTCTCTTTTTCCTTTCACCTCCATCCTCATGAAAATGTTTCTGATGTTCCACCTAATCTGAAGAAAGCAGCAGCACTAGGAATACAAAAGCTGCTAGAAAAAGAATCATCCAAGAGGTTCTGCTAGACCAGATAGAATCCGGAAATTACTCAAGATTCTTTTTAGTGCCAAAGAAAATGGGGGACTGAAGACCAATTTTGGATCTCAGCAAGTTGAACAAATCAGTTCAACACACAAAGTTTCAGATGGCCATGGTTCAATCCATTTTGCCCTTTTGAGCAAGAATGACTGGATGTGCTTGACAGACCTTCAAGATGCGTACTATCACATAAAAATGAGCAGACAGTCCAGAAGGTTTTTACGCTTCTGGCTGGGAGCCACTCATTATCAGTTCCAAATGCATGGCAGTGGTAGCAGCTCACTTGAAACTGCAGGGATTTCAGGTGTTTCCATATCTAGATGACTGGCTCATCACCACCCCGAGCAGGCATCTACTCATAAGAGAGGACAATATATGTGCAGCTGCAACTTGGGCTAATCCTCATACCTTTATTACTCATTACAAACTAGATCTGGTTTCGAGGGGAAGAGCAGCATTTAGTTCAAATGTGCTCAGGAATATCCTTCCTTAGAGTCCACCTGGGATTTCAGGTTGCTGGGGACTCTGTCCCAATAGCTGAGGAGTGAATAAAAATTGAGAACATCAGATACAAAAGTTATGTACTTACCATAACGTTCTATGTGTGTTGTCCATTTTCATTCTTCCACAGCTCCCCACCCACCAATCCCATCCTTTGTCATGACAGACTTTGGAAGAATGAGAACTCATATGGGCACCAGTGTACCTTAATTTGAGCTCCAGATAATGGTTTCTTCTGCCAGGAATACTACTTTAGGGGTTGGTGTATTGTGGGTAGGGAGGAGCTAGAGAGCTTCTAGGTTACCATGAGTTATAGTAATGGCTGACTCTGATCCGAGGATCGGAACCAAATCCAATAGTTGAGGAAGAATGAAAATGGACAACACACTTTTTTTTAATCCCTCTGCTACTAAACACTTAGTTAATTCCAATCCAACTCTTTCTGATAAGGATGGAAAAATTATTGATAGGTATAGGAAAATGTGTATACTTCTGCATCTGTGATTTTCAGAATTTTGAATTGTCAGGACTATATGTTAAAGTTTGTTCTGACAAACTGTGAAAGTATGAGGAAAGTTTTGTGTGCAGTTTCCTATTGTGAGGAAAAAATCTTCTTTAAATAACTTCATTTCTTCTGCTGCACAGATGACTAATAAGTGTTTACAGTGTGTATATGTCTTTGTTGATTCTTCTTCGAAGTATATGGCCAGTGGCACAATTCTGAGGAGTTTTGCATGGCTGCATTCTCAGAACTTCCCACATGATATTAAAATGAGTTTTTAAATATTCCAGTGGAGGGAGATTTAATGTTTGGTCCTCTGCTGCAGAGATGATCAGAAAGTATGATGAAAGTGGCAAGCTGCTCCAGGAAATCCTTAAGATTTTCAGCCCTACTTTTCCAAATTGTACAAGGGATTTTCTGTCTTCTCATCCATGTTTTTTATTTTAACACCTTTGTCACTCATGACACAGGCGAACATATATTTATATAAAAGAATGCAAACCACATTAACATGTTCAGCGTTACAAATAGTATACATCTCATATATTTTTATGTACAATTATTATCAATCCAGCATTACATAAATTGATCAATTCCTGCCTTCTGTTAAACCTCACTTCTCTTCCAAAATATTGTTTTGCATGTATTATTCCTATAATTTCCATTCTTTTTCTATGCAATTTGCTCTTACCCCTTTTCTAAAAATCCCACCTCCAGTTTATTTTTTATCTCTGTTACAATAGTCAAATATTGTCCATTAAGGCTTAGTCTTAGGACCACTCCTTTTTTTAATATTTACAAATAAGCTCCATATCACAACCCCTGAATCCGCTCTCATCCAATATGCAGATGATTCAACAGTGATATGTGCTGCTTCCTCTATCCAAGAACTTCATCATTTAACACAGCAATCTTTTCTAGCGGTAGAGATCTGGCTTACAAACTCTAGACATATTTTAAACCATACAAAACCAAATTTATGATTTTCCAATTCACTAAATCAGTCTTACCCACTAATACTTTTAATATTGTATCAAAAAATAAAACAATAATCTCACCATCACCACAAGAAAATCTGTTAGGTGTTGAAATTGACAGCAACTTAAAATTCGATGCTCACATTTCCCTAACAGCAAAAAAGTACACAAAAAACTTGGAACATTTTATAGGAATATCTATTACTTCACTAAAAATACTAAAGCTACCATTGCTCGATCTCACTTAATCTCTACTCTTCTATATGCGGCTCCCATTTTTACAAATTAAAAAAAAATTGGTCTATATTAGATGCACGAAAAGAGTTTAGCATGAACGCTCACACGAGCGAAAATTCCTGGAATCAAAACTGTGATTGTGGGGTCATGTTGCAGTGAGGAGTGGGATATTTGCCCTTTCCTCACTGTAGTGCGGCCTCAGAGTTATAATATATATTTAGCAGGGGGAGTGGAGGGTGCAGCCCCCCACAATAGCAACTTCGATTACCTGCATTTTTGTTCATGTGACCATTTGCAGTAAAGTCTTTTTGATTTTATAATATAGACCCAAAAAAATCAGAGCTAGCAAAACTTGAGGCTTGTTACAACAAGATAGCCAGATATGCTACAAACTTACCAGCTAGAGGTCATCATTGTATAGCACTCAAATAACTCAACTGGCTAGAGCTCCCCACCTCCTTCAATAGCACCAGTTAACCATGGCCCATAAGATCCTTAATGAACCTGAAAAAACACCAGCCCTACAAACATTATTTCAACCTCATACTACAAACAGAACAATATACTCCACTAACAAACACCACATAAAAATTAGTATAGCCAAAAATCAGGCAGGAGATTCTCTTTTCTCAAATTATACAGGTAAGATCTGGAATATTACATCAGTCACATCACTAGCCCCATTTAAAACAACACTAATAACACACTTATACAATAAATGGCTGTGCCTATGCTCTACCCCAGACTAATCTTTCTTTAATATTTACCTATGATTATGCTACTACTATGGCTGCTACGCAATAAATGGTTGTGCCCATGCTCTACCCCAGACTAATCTTTCCTTAATATTTACCTATGATTATGCTACTACTACTACTATAGCTGCTACCGCTACCTCACCCACAGACTAAGCTAATCTAAACTTCTTTACTCTAACATTATACGATACTCTGCCTCAACACAACAAATAAAATACCAGATTTAGAAATTTCAATTCTTTTCATACTATACCCAGGTACATAATGTAACATTGATATCTTTATATATGTACATGGAACTGTATATGGATACACTTTTTCACTAATTATTGTTCAGTTTTTTTGTTGTTTGGGTTGTTGCTTAATACCCATCATGTGTTAGTTACTCTTGTTAATCTAATGTACTAGTTAGCTTTTAACTATAACTGTTGTTCAAATGGTGTCTTAGAGAGTTTAACATATTATCCTTTGTATAGTACTATTAAATGTATTACTGTATGTTTAATGTGGAGCTTTTCTCCCTGGGCCTCCGCTGAAAATGGACATGTGTCCAGTCAGACTTTCCCAGTTAACAAAGGTAAAAATAAAAATAAATAAATAAAGTAAAAATATTCAAATATGGTTGGTTCAGACTTTGATTTACATTTCTAGTAATTGCTTTTTTGGCAACCATCAGACTCCAGCTTTAGAAGGCCTTACAGTGTATATGCAATTCAGATACTGTATCCCGGCTCAAAAAATTATTTCTGTAGTTAGGTCCATTTGCTCCCCCAATGTTTCTGACAGAGTATTCTATAGGGAATGTTTGAATTTTGCCAACTCATTACACTCCCAAAACATATGGACCCAGTCACCTCTAACATTTGCCATCTACTGGAGGAAAAACTCTTTGGAGTCTGCTTGGTTGCATCTGTTTGAGCCCTTGATCCCTTTTTGGTGAGGTACTTTTGGGGTCTTTCCAGTTGCTGCAGGTGTCTGGTAGATACAATCCAAAAAATGGGCATTGTACCAATTATGGGCCTGATGAGGGGATGAGCAAAGAGCACGAAGGACCCCTCCCTGATCTAGATGAATCCTTCATGATTAGGTGGGCTACATAAATGTTTTTTCTAACCACTGACCACACGTGGTTGTCAAACGAGATTGTTATCAACTTGGGTCCCTGTCCCCAATGCCTTAACCTGTATTAATTTAGATTACCACCTTTTGTAAAAGGTGGCACTTTTTTTTGCCAAATTTATGACAACACTTTTTGGCATTTAACCAGTTGTCTGTTTCTATACCTTCTTAACGTAAAATAATAACTGGTGAAGCCCGGTTATAAAAATACATATGCAAACACTTCCAAGCAAAATATTAAATCTTCTACACACTGTTGCATATTTGGGAGCCATACATATATTCTCTTATTGTTTCATTGTAAATTGCTTATCCAGTCTCTCTTCCTGATCTTTTTAACCTCTGATTTGTTCCTACAGTTATCATGCCATATGTTATGCACCTTACTAATTAACCCTTTTTTAACAGGAGCTTTTGTTCTGTATTGAACTAAAAACTCTAACAGAGCTGGTCTTTCACTTACGATTCCTTTAACCCTTTCTCTTTGCGTATACTCTAATATCAATTCCTGATAGGGAAGTCTCTAGCATGCAGTCCAAATGTCTTCTTGGCATCTTCCCATCCTGTTACCTTTCCCTCTATATTTATTTGCACCCAATACCTTGGTACCTTTGCCAGTTTTCTACAGAAAATTACAGCCCCCTCTTGCCTATTCTCTGTACCCCTAATTGTGTAGCCATCCATATCAGTAGAGTCTCCTTTTTCTATTCCCATGTTGGATTAGTTCTTAGAATACTTTCTGCTACTTTATAATATAATATTCTGTATGGCTGTTATTATTCTCCTTAAGAATTTGCATCCAAAATCCCACTCTCACCTTATTTCTTAACCCCCCCCCCCGCTTCATCATCATCATCATCATCATCATCATCATCCCTTTCTACTTTGAGTTACAGCTTTCTGCTTCCCTTTATTTATGTGGTCCTTAACTGTATAACTCTGAACTATCCCTTCGAATCTGGTAGTCCTAAACCACCTTGTTCTATTGGAAGGATCAGCTTATCCCACTTGACCCTTCTTCTCTTCCCATCCCAGATAAAATCCTTCAACTCTTTATTAATTACTCTCCACAACTTCTCCTCTGGTTGATAAAAAATTGCCTGACTTGTGTATAAAACTAAAGGGACTAAAAATATTTTTACTGCTTGTATTTTGCTATCTATATCCATAAAAAGAACTTCCAATTTCTTGTTTTTGTATTATCTTTTGTTTAGCATCTTCCCACATATCATTAGCTGCTATAACAGAATATTTTTTAATCCATACCCTAAATACTTAATTTTATCTTGTCCCAATAAATATGGGTATTGCTGAATCAGTTCACTTGTGGGTACATAGTTTATAGCTATAACCTGTGTTTTATCTTCATTAATTTTATTTACTGAAAAGACTTGAAACTATCGTAGAATATTCCACAACACTGACATGACATTTCTGGTTTTATCAAGTACAAAATGAGGTCTACCTGATAACACCGACACGCCAAAATACCGACAACGAAATAACAGACACGACAAAACCGAAAGTTCAAAAACACAAAACTTCACATGCCCGACAAACCACAATCCCGACAATCAACAAAACAAATAACTTTCCTGAAAAACACACACACAACACAAGCATACCAAAAACCGTACAAACCTACACTAAACCTTACATACACAACTATATATGCACTAACTTTAACCCAAACCCTAACCCTAAAGTCTGTCACTATCGCACACTTACCCGCACCCTAACCTTAACTTACTTAATCTGCCCCTAACCCTTAAGTCTCTCACTATCGCACACTTACCTTACCCGCACCCTAACCCTAACTCACTTAATCCGCCCGAACCCTTAAGTCCGTCACTATCGCACGCTTACCTTACCCACACCCTAACCCTAACTCACTTAACCCACCCCTAAACCTAATGTCCGTCACTATTGCACACTTACCTCACCCGCCCCCTACCCTAACGTCTGTCACTATCACACACTTACCTTACCCACGCCCTGACCCTAATGTCTGTCCCTATCGCACACTTACCTTAACATGTCGGTGTTCTCAGCGTCAGGATTCTCAACTGCCGGTCTTCTCTGTTGTCGATCTTCCGGTGTCAGTTATCTTGTTGTCATTCTTCTCAGCTTTTGGCGTAATCAGGTAGACCCGCAAAATTATATTGTCTGCAAATAAAGAAAACTTTTCTTGATTTCTTTACCAGTTATATCCTTTAATTCTTGAGTCCCTTATTTTCTTTGCCAGTGACGCTAAATATAATGCAAATAACAAATGGGAAGAAGACATCCCTGCCAATTTCCTCTGTTTAGACACAACTTATAAGAAGAACCCTTCCACTTCAGTTTTTGCCTCTAATACATATAAATTATTGTATCAGGGATTGCAATTGCTTCCACTGCCTACTCATAAAATCCCAGTTTACTATGTCATATTCTTTCTCTGCATCAATACCCACCACCAACAACAATATTTTCTTGCATTCTGCTTCTGTTTGGATCATCATTGTTCTATTAATGTTGCCAAATGCTTGTCTCCCTTCCACAAAACCACACTGATCCATAACTATCAGTTTTGACAAAACCTTTTCCATTCTTTCAGCTGTTATAGACATAAACACATTATAATTGTGGTTTAAAATAGAAATGACCCTATATGAAGCTTGGTCTGGTGGGTCTTCACCATCTTTAGATATTACAGTCACTACAGCTTTCTTGCGGGATACTGGTGTATTCTCTTCTTTAAAATACTGTTAAACAAAACTTTCCAGATCTTTATCACTTTCTTTCTGCCTAGCTTTCAAATTATTACAGGAATCCCATTTATTTTTGGGAACTTTTGTGTAAATGAATCATATCACTTCTTTTATCTTATTTCATCCTATCTTAACTGTTAATTGTTAAACCCCATCTGCCTCTAACCTTGGCATACTTATGTCTCTCATAAATATTTCCATTTGAGCTTTTTCCTGATTTCTGCATTTCTCAGTTTTATTCAAATGTTCAGAAAATTTCAGAAATACCTGTAATACCTTTACAGGATCTCAGGTTGTTTTTTTGTTATAAGTTTGGCAACAATCATTCCTATTTCAGGTTGCTTAAGGCACTATGCTATAAATGTTTGGAGTTATTATCAAAAAACACTTGTTTAACATCAGTTTTTCTACCTTTAGCACTCTGTGGTTGCACATCTTCTTGTTCTGTGAGATTCCCCTTATTCTGCAGTACTTTAACCTTTGTCAACCCCTTTAAAATTCTTGTTACTTCATAACCATATCTCTTTTTTTACCCTGTTTTAAACTCCATTTTCATTTTATCCCACTCACTTGCTATACCTTCTGAAGAAATTTTTGTCTTCCCTAATAACTCTTGAATAATTTCTACTACCCATTCCTTATATTCCTCTGTTTTTAACAGGTAGGTGGGGAAGTGCCAGTGTCTAATTTGTACTTTATTACCCTGCATTTTTTAATCTTAATTGTTATTGATCTGAAATAGTTACTGAATATGTGTCTTAGCCTTAAATTAAATGCACATGTTCCTCTGAAGAATAATTTCTGTTTAGTTTAACCCAGTTATTGTACCTTGTGGAACAATATGTAAATTCTGTCTAAGTTCCTACTGAATTCACATCTTCCATACCAAATATTTTCATAAATTTCTTCAGAAAATTACTCTCTCTTGTTATATTTCTCTTCTCGGTCCCCCAGATATATCCTCACTGTTGCAAATCAAGTTCCAGTTCCCAAATATACGTAATATTCCCTGCTGAAACTGATTATTTCTCTCAAAAGTTTCATAAACTCCATAATAACTGTTTTACGTGGAATATAAATGCATGTCAGCATAATCTTCTTTTGTCACTATCCCCTTACTACCACAAATCTACCATTGTCTTTTTTCTCTTCTATCACTTTTGGAACTCCTATAGCAATTAGTATAAGTACTCCCCTTTTAGTCCCTGATATTCTGCTGAATATACATCTTGAAATCATTTCTTTATCAAATTCAAATGCTCACTTATTTCCAAATGTGTTTCCTGTAGCATTGCTATTTGCACTTTCCACTTCTTAATATAATTAAGTACTCTGACCTTTTTGTCTGTACTTGTGAGGCTATTCACATTTGAAAACAATACAGGCAATGCAACCGTTATGATAATAAGTTATTGTTCCAACCTATTTTATATGACAGCCTTTTTAGACATCTATTTCCATTTTTTATGTTACATGAAGCCGCTAATGTTTGGCAAGTTGATCCTTTATAAAGTTGTTTCTTGTCATCTCCATTTTAGCTATGTTATATTTTACAAGACTTTTTGTTTTAATGGAAACCCTCAAATAGAAAACAAACAACCCCCCAGAATACCCCATAACATATTAATTTAAAACAGACACACAAAACTATGTACATCTCCAAATAATGAAGCTTAGCCCTCCTAATATAAACAGTTGTCCCAAATCAACAGCTGTACCAACAGGCATTAACTAATCTAAAATTAGGATTAACCATGCTAATTCAAAGGTTACAGACTGTGTTCCTATGAACACTAATTGCTGGCCCCATGTGAAAATCAGCATATATGCTTTCAGAAAACATTCAGTTTTAGCCTTATGAAAAAGTGTACTGGCAATTTTTAAGTAACACTAAATTATACACTGTTCTAGTAAATACAGTGAAAACTTTAGGGACCAGAAAAGCTGCTGTCTCTTATCCACTTCCATCTCCTCATACATTTTTGGCAAAAAAAAAAAACAATCTCAACAAAATATAGTTAAAGAGATGTTTAAGAATAAATAGAAATGAGGTTCCAAAAAGAAGACTTGAACCTCCCAAACCGAGGACAGTCCGACAAGTCTGAATGACTGTTCAAGAGACCTTGTCAAACGTTCCCACCCTGGCCCCATTTTTCTTTCAGAAAGTCTGACTCTTGATAGTTTCAGGCAAATGGGTTCTGAAAATCATTCATCAGGATTACAGGTGGCAGTGGGAGGGAATTCCTCCTTTCCAGGGGGTCATTCCTCATCCAGCAGATCAGACTATTTTATTTAACTGGTTCTCCATCACATGCTGTCCCAAGGAGTGATAAAACTAGTCCCTTATTCCCAGTTGGAAAAGGGTTTTTATTCAAGGATGTTCCTAGTGCCTTATATAGATACTTTTATGCCCCAAGTGGACTCCACAAAGAATTTTTCCCCAGGTAGATAGTAAATGTTGGAGGTGTGATGGAGTAGAAAGAGGTAATTGGGAGCATATTTTCTAGGAGTGTAATGAGTTGGCAGACTTTAAAAATTCCCTGCAGACTACTGTATCAGACGTACTGGGTGAGCAAATGGATATAACTAAGGAAATGATTTTTTGAGCTATGATACAGAATGAGAATTGCCTAAACATTGTAAAGCCTTGCTGAGTGTAATTATGGGGGCTGCCAAAAAAGCAATTACTAGAAAAGTCTAAACCAACTGTACTAGAAGTGGTGAATGTAGTAACAGAGATAAAACCACTAGAAATGGACTCTTTAGCGAAGGGTAGGAACAAAGTACATAGAAAAAATGGAAATTGTGGAAACACTACATGCAGAGGAGGAATGAGATGTAAAAGAAGGCAGGATCTGAATGAGCTGTGTAATGTTTGACTGACAGTGATTGGCTGTATTATAAGTGATGTGTAATGTTTCCAAGTAAAATTATGTCAATATGGTTTGTTTTCATTTATATAAATGTATGATTGCCTATGTCATAAGTGATAATTTAATAAAGATGTCACTTGTTTAAAAAAAAGGGATGTTCCTATTGCCAAGGAAGAAAATTCTTGGAGACCAGTTATGGATCCTTTTTTCGTAAATCTGTTTGTGATAGTTCCCAAATTCAAAATGATGTCACCTCACAACCTGTTACCTCTTCCTCCTCTTTCAAGTTTCCTGGTAACAATAGACTTAAAAGATGCTTATCATCACATTTCATTGCAGGCTACTAAATATCCACATTTTTCCATATTTTGATGACTTGCTTATTTTTGCCGAGTCTTTTTCAAAGTGTCAGAAATCTATCTTGGGTGAGAGATCTGTTACACAAGTGGGGATTCACAAGAACATTCAAAGGTATTTCTTGACTCCTTCACTCAGGATTGTGCTCCTGGGACATCAGCTAGACACCGTACTTCAAAGAACTTTTCTTCCACAGGAAAAAAGTAGAATTTTATCTAGATCTGTTTCTAAGGATTTCCACTTAGACTTCAGTCGCTGTAAGGGGGATACCTCAGGATTTTGGGTCTCATGGGATCTATGATTCTCATAATACCCCTGAGAAAACTCCATATAAGAAAGATACGGTGGCATCTGAAATCTCTTTGGTCCCATCATCAACACCATTTTTCTTTTCAAATCCAAGTGCTGGAGTTTGTCAGAAGAGATATATTTTGGTGAAGACAAATGATATCTTTAAATCCAGGTCTCTCCTTCTCCCTTTCTGCTCCCATGCAGTCAGTCACTACAGGCGCTTCAGACTTTGCTTGGGGAGCAGTTTCAGGAGGCATAAAAGTGCAAGGGTTGTGGGAAACCAAGGACAGATGCAAACACGTAAATATCAAGGGGATGCTTGCCCTGATCAAGGCACTCAACTCCCTCAACCATCTTTGGTCCTCTGGGCCTCTTCAAGTGGTTGCAGACAGTAGTACAGTCTTGTGGTATATCAACAAGGAAAAGGGAATCAGATTACACCTCCATGCATACAAGCCATGTTAGCTTGGGATATAGCTTCACAGCACAGTCTCACTCTATAGGTATTGTACATTCTGTCAGAGAAAATTGTGCTGGCAGGCAAGTTGAGAAGGAACAGGGCAGACGCTCATAAATGGAAACTAGATCAGGTGGTCGTCCATGATTTAATCCATTTGTGGGAAGTTCCTCAAGTAGACCTCTTTGCCTCCTCCCTGAACAATCAACTGGTAATATTCTGTTCCAGGACTTCATTCAAGAAGGCCTGGAAGTCAAATGCCTTTTCTTTTCTTTAGACAGGAATGTTACTGTATGTTTTTTCTACCCTTTCAACTAACATCCAGTTTACTTCTGAAGATTCAGAAAGAATCCTCCAAGGTCATTGTGGTGACTCCTTCCTGTTCCGGGCAACCAAAAGTTCACCTTTTGGAAATGGCCAGGGGTAATTACCACAAGTTTCCTCACAGACTGGTTGTACTCTATAGACCCATTATAGAGTACAACACTTTTTTGGTATGTACCTCACAAGACATCTACAACAACTGAAAAGGCTGCAGAAATACCTCACAAAGAGGATTACTGACCTCAAACAGATGCCCTACACAGACCGTCTGAAAAAACTCCAGCTTTACTGTCTTGCATATCACCTACTCAGAGGCGATCTCTGCCTAGCATACAAAGCTTTGTCAAACCCAGAGCTGTTGGACATGCTCCACTTAAAGAAATCCCAGTCCCTCTGAGCTACACGGTCTAGGGACATAAACCTTGTCACTACAATAAACAGAACATGCTGGAGGGATAGATTCCTGTCCCAGAGACTTCCCATACTCTGGAACAAACTACCTATCTATATCAAACAAAGCTCCTCATTAGCACTCTTCAAGAAAAATCTTGATGATTGGATGGGAAATGGGAAATTCACCCTGGGGATCACCTCTGTGGCTCTGCTTGACAAGGGCACAGGAAAATAATTTTCTTGGGTGGCCAATAGCCTAGTACCTACCTATGAACCTATGAACTCACACAAGAACAGGGATGTTTGATACACCCTAACATCAATAAACCAGTTTTATGCCTGTATGATAGGGTTTTATTTCATTTTAGGCACTTGTTTACTGAGGACTTGCAGCTAGTACTAATGGAGACAAGAAAGTTTGCTACTAGAAAATCTTATATTAGCAAATGGGAAATGTTTTCTACTTGTGCAAACAACATAAACAGCACACATTCAAGACTGTTTATTCTCTGGTTTTACAATATTGGTGTGAGCTACTGTTCTTTGGTCTTTCTTATTCTTATATCAAGATTCATTTATCAGCCGTTTCAGCATGTCTGCCCATGGATCCTCCTCTTTCAATGCAGCTTCTTGTCAAAATATTCTTGAAAGGGGTTTTGCATAAGAGGCCTCCAAGAAAACCTGTGGCCACTTCTTGGGATCTTAATTTTGTGTTACAGAAGCTAACACCTGCTCCATTTGAACCAGTAATCTGGCTGACTTGAAGATCTTAACCAGGAAAACAGTTTTACTGATCACTGTATCTTTGCAAGAAGGGTATCCGAGTTGCAGGCTTTTATGGTGATTCAACCCTATCTCATTTTCCATAGCGACAGGGTTTCTTTGAGAACTAATCCTTCTTTTATGCCTAAAGTGGTATCCAAGTTTACTGTAAGCTAGACTATCCAGTTTTTTTTTTCCTGAACCTAAAAATGAGAGAGAAAGGATACTCCATACCTTGAATGTCTACAGACACATCAGGTACTTCCTCTACAGAACTAAATCTTTCAGATCTTTGGATCAAGTGTTTATTTCTTGTGAAGGGACAACTTGTGTCAAAACAGACCCATTTCCAAATAGTTGTCTAAGGCTATTACATTTTGTTATATTCACCACAGCAAAACTATTCTAAGCAGGATTAAGGTCCGCTCGACCAGGGCCTTGGCTTCATCTATGGATTTTTGGAAAGGATCGGATTCTGGAAGTATTCTAGAGGCTGTTACTTGGTCCTCTCTATGTACTTTTACAAAACACTATAAGGTTGATTCCTTCTGTAGGTCTAGATCAAGCTTTGTTGCATCTGTTTTCCTTGGGCTCCTAGAATCTTCTCCTTCCACCTCCCAAATGCAGTTGACTAAGGTAATCTACCCATATAGCTAAGTCTACTGCAGCAGTGTATCAGTATGATGAACACTGTACAGTTTTGTAAGTAAGACTTACCATAACAGTAGATGTTCAAATGATCACTGCTGCAGTAGCTGCTCCCTCCCTCCATACCCTTGATTTTTGGTGTGCATTTTTTTTTATTGTTCCTAGCATTGCCATTTCAGGACTCACCCTCCCCCTCTTTGCTGGCAGGAAAGCTCTGAAGGGCTTCTCTTCCAAATTTGTCTTTTAGTCAACTCAGCACAAACTGCCTGACAGCTTGGGCATTTGGAAGGTACTCTGAAACTTTGGTAGCTGGCTGGTTGTTATATCCTTGGCAGGATGTAACCCATGTAGCTAAGGCTACTGCAGCACTGATAATACAAACATTTGTTGGTAACATTATGGTAAGTTTTCCATACACAGATATACCTTTATTGTAAAATTACAAATTAGAAATATAAAGTACCTATGTAGCAAATCACGCATTGTATGAGAACAGCATAACATGCAGCTCAGACCCATTTGTGATTAATTTAAAAGTTTAGCATTATAAATGTGTGAAACAGCTATTCTTACTAATGAGAACTTTTCTTCCCTGAAGGTGTGAAGGAGTCCAGCCAAATGAGTATTTTTAAGATAATTGCAGCAGTTCTTCACCTTGGAAATGTTGAACTTCTTTCGGAAAGAGATGGAGAGTCCTGCAGTGTATCAGTAAGTGCAGTGTCATCTGAAATGGTGCCTGGTGACTTCATATTTTTAAATAAATTAAAGTCTTTGAAGTGGCATAATGCATCCTGCTCTGTTATGCATTTTTAAATACCACAAATAACAAGGTTATTTATTTTTGGGTCTGACTAATATTTCAGAGGGTCATTTTCAGATAAGTATTCAAACAGGGAAAAATAGAAAGGAACTGCATTCTTTGTCTTGAGTTATCTAATATAGCATCTAATATAACATCATCTACTTTTAAGAATATCTAGCCTGCTGGCCACTTTGCATTGGCTATATGGTAACACTATTTTGCTTCCTTGTACCCAAACATATTGCTACTTTCATAAAACAGGAACATGCACAATGTGAATTTATATAAGGACCACTTCTGTGCATTGTACTATGTACCCCAGTATTAACTGATTTGTATCAAATGTAATACTTTCTATTTCCAAAGGAAACTTTATACCTACATAATGCCAGTTTGAATTCATGAGGGGCATATATTTCAAGGTTTCCTTCCTTTAGCTTTTTTGTACAGAACCTATACAAAACAACAGATGGAAAGCCACAGAACCTAAACCAACCACCAGATAAACCAGATACATGTCAGCAATAGCCAACTTGTAATAGCTGTTGTCTCAGAAGCCTTATCACTCCAGGCAGTTACCTCATTGTGGCAGACATGTACTTCTTGGACAACCAATCAGTTTTATTTCTTCCTTAAATTTGCAGAGGTGTTTCATCAGAGATTTAGTTCATCCCCTTTCCCCAGCATATGCTCTCTTTATTCCTTCATCTAAAATTAAGGTCATGTCATTTGTCTATATTCTCGATGTACATGTATTGCAATGCTGCAAACAGTGGCGCACACACATACACACACAACCGCCCATACGCCATTCAGTTCTTTGGAGGAGAGATAACAATGATAGGTTCCATGTTTTTGTTTTGACTTGCATTACACATGTACAAGTGTAATATTTTGTCTCTGTAATGAGAGTAGCTTTCATGCAAATGAAGCAAAACATGAAAAAGGTTTTGTGACAGAATACTAGAGGTAGAGGAAGTCTTGCAGTGCGTTATGAGGCTGGCAGCTTCCCTCAGCTGTTTTGTCTGGTAAAAATGAATTTTTTTTTTTTAGTTTAAGTATGTTTTTGGCACAAATTTAGTATATGTGATAGAGTTATCGGTCATGGACATTATGCTTTTTTCAGACTTGAGAAAAAGAGAAGAGGAATTGTCAGTGCGGGATCAAAAAGTACACCTTCTGGATGGGGTCAGATGCTGTCTAGTGAAAACTGCAGTCAACAATAAGTAATGTACCTCAAAAATGAAAGTGTTGTTGGGGTTGCTGAATCATTATGTGAAACAACTTGAGAAGTCTGAAAATGATACCATTCAGTTTTTGAAAGAACTGTATGATTTGATTTTACCAGTGCAACAGAGAGTGGTGGATCTCATGAGTAAGTCAGTGGACTTAAGCAGTCAAATTGTGTTAATTATAATTACATTGGAAGACAGATCAAGGAGGTCTAATTTGCAGTTCAGTAGGATTTTGGAAGGTGAAGGTGTATTTATCTGGAATTTATGAAAGTTAAGATAGTGAGATGGACTGGTTTATTGAAAAGGTAAGTGGGCATTGAGAAGGCTAACTGACTGAGAGAGATTTGGTTTACGTTTGTTATTCGGTATGAAAAGGAGATGTTTTTGTTTCAGTTTTGGCTTGTTGGAAAAGGTCAATGGTGGAAGGAAGACCAGCATTAATGGATCATGATTTCTTAGGGAGTAAATGCAGTACAGGATGTATGTTTTTAGATGCCATTAAAGAAACCAGACAGGACAACTTAAATGTAGAAATCATCATTCTTAGCTGTAATCTAAGTATTTTTCTCCCCTTAGGAATGTAACTGTTTACCTTGGCTCAGTCTGCAATGTATAACTTCATAGGTTCATAGGTAGGTGCTAGGCTATTGGCCTTAGTGCCTATATAAGCCAAGCCAAAAAGGTACCCTGGCTTTCACCACCCAAGAAAATTATTTTCCTGTGCCCTTGTCGGGCAGAGCCACAGAGATGATCCCCGGGGTGAATTTCCTATTTCCCATCCAATCATCAAGATTTTTCTTGAAGAGTGCTAATGAGGAGCTTTATTTGATATAGATAGGTAGTTTGTTCCAGAGTATTGGAAGTCTCTGGGACAAGAATCTATCCCTCCAGCATGTTCTGTTTATTGTTGTGACAAGGTTTAGGTCCCAAGAGCGTGTAGCTCGGAAGGATTGGGATTTCTTTAAGTGGAGCATGTCCAACAGCTCTGGGTTTGACATAGCTTAGTATGTTATGCAGAGATCACCTCTGAGTAGGTGATATACGATGGAGTAAAGCTGGAGTTTTTTGAGACGGTCTGTATAGGGCATCTGTTTGAGGCCGGTAATCCTCTTTGTGAGGTATTTCTGTGGCCGTTGCAGTTGTTGCAGATGTCTTGTCAGGTACATACCAAAAGGGGCATTGTACTCTATAATGGGTCTAATGAGTGATGAGTAGAGGGGAACAATGACTTTTTTTTCCTGGATGAGAAACCTTTTGTGATGAGGTGTGCCATGTAGAAGGATTTCCTGATTACTGTGGTGATGTGATTATCAAAGGAGAGACTACTGTCCACCTGTGTCCCAAGGTCTCATCATGTGGTAGCTCATGGGTACAGAGGTTTTACCAAAGGTGATGACAATGCACTTTTTGGCACTGAGCTTGAGGCCATGGCTTTGACACCAGACAACTGTCTCAGTGTGGCCCTTTTGCAGGATGTTCACATCGTTAAGAGTTTCAATTATGGCTCTTAGTTTGCAGTCATCTGCGAACTTCATTAGCCAAAGACCTTCTGTGTTAGCCTGTAATTCAGAAAAGTAGATACCAAACAGGAGAGGACCCAGGACTGAACCCTGTGGTACTCCACTTGTCAGTGGTCTGATGTCAGATTTGGAGTCTGCTACTTTCACAGTGTGGGTTCTGTCAGAGAGCCAGTTGGCAACCCATCTTGTGACATAAGGATTTATATCTAGTTTAGTGAGTTTATCTATAATTCCAGAGTGGGGGATGGTGTCAAAAGCCTTGGCGAGATCTAGATAGGCTGTGTGAACCACCTTACCCTCATCTATGGCTTTGGTGTCTGCTTCAAAGAAGTCTATCAGGTATAGGAGACATGACCTGCCTTTTACAAACCTGAACTGGGTGGGGTCCAGAGTTTGGAGATTACCAATGTCTTTGTTTATAAGTTCCATGATGATATGTTCCATGGCCTTGCAGACCAAGATTGTTAGGCTAATGGGGTGGTAGTTCCCAGGTCCGTGGTGGATCCCCTTTTGTGGAGTGGGATAACCGTCGCTGTGCACCATTCAGTGGGCACAAAGCCTGAGGTGAGCCTATGATTGAACATGGTGCTTAGGTGGGGTGCCAGTTCATTCTGTAGTTTGTGTAGAACACAGCCTGGGATGTTGTCAGGTCCCATGGATGCTGTGTTCTTGGCTTTGGAGAGTGTGTTTTTTTACCTCTGCAGCCGTGATTACAGGAACTTTGCATTCTTCCGGTATAGAGATGGGCCCTTTAGAGGGTGAGAGGGGGGTAAATTTAGCACTGAATCTATTTGCCAGGATGCTGGCAATATCAGTTGGTTCTGTATATTTAGTGTCATTGTGCTGTACCTCAGAGCAGATCTGAGTTTTGCCATTGAGATTCTTGACATAGCTATAGAATGCTTTGTGGTTGTCTTTAGAATCAGTGGCAGTATTGTTTTTGTAACTAGCTTTGGAGGATTTTATGAGGGATCTCAGCTTCTTACTGAGGCTGTACAGGGAGTTCCTCCAATCATGGGATTTTACTCTTTTTTGCAACAGTTTCTTTCTTCTGTTGTAGAGTTTGTTTATGGCAGGAGACCACCAGATTGGTTTCCTTTTTTTGGAGGATAGCATCTTGGTTCTGTTAGGATAGCATGATCCATGCAGTCATGTAAGTGCATATAAAGTGCATTTGTGTAGGATTCAGCAGTCGTACCTCTATTGTTCGTCTGCATGGGTGTCGTGAAGTTTGCCACTTCTGTCCTTAAGAAGCGTGAAGTTGGCTTTGGAGAAATTTTTTACAGTGGTTTCCCTAAGGGGGTGGGGTGGGGGTGGGATGGTGATGTCTAGGGTGATTAGCTTGTGGTCAGATCTGACCAACGAGGAATTGACTTCTGGTGTGGAACACCGATTACCCATGTTGGTAATGACCAGGTCTAGGCTATTGCTGCCCCTGGTGGGGGTGTAGATAAGTTGATCCAATGCGTTGGAATTTATGAATTCCAGAAAACCTTGTGCAAAAGAGTTGGTACATGAGTAGTTTTCCCAGTTAATAGTGGGGTAGTTGAAATTGCCCAGTATTGTTTCGGTCCAGGTTAGGTGGCCAAAAGGTGTGGTATGAATGATAGCCTAGTAATGCAGGGGTGCTCTCTGGAGCCCTGAACCAGGTTTCTGTCACTGCACAGATGTTGATGTTCTCCATTTTAAGGAGTGCCTCGAGTGAATGCATTTTGAGGTTTAGACTTCTAGCATTGAGTAGCATTACCCTGAGATTTTGCTGCTTGTACCTGTTACGGTGGTGAATTTGTCATTTGAACCTTGCCTAAAAAAGGCACTATAGGGGTGGCAAGAGCCTTAGCCAGTATCCAGAATCCCAAGGGCTACAGGTGCAGGCCATCTCTGGCAAAGCATCGTGGTCTGTCGATCATGCCATCCCAGGGAGACAGATACTGGATTCCCCTAGAATAACACCAGAAGCTTAGCCAATTGTTGAAGTCAATCGTTTTGTCCTTGTACTGTGGTATCATTCTGGGTGATGGCAGGATGCTACTCTGGGCTAGGATCATACCTGCCTGGGTTACAAGATCGGAGAGCTCCTCCATGTCTCTTTTCATGTAGTCCAGGGAGGTACATCTCAGGTCATTCACACCAACATGGACAATGACAGAGTCATATTTGTACTTGTGTTGGAGTAACCTGAGTGCATGCGTTATGTGGCGGATCCTGGCACCCAACAGGCAGCTGACAGTAAATTTCTCCTTGTTTAGCCTGGTGAGTGGAACATCAGTGTGCCTGACTATAGAGCCACCTATGACTAGAGTGTTGGGTACATTGTTATGCCTTATGGGCTGTGGTTGAGTGGCACACTGAGTTTGTGGGCTGTGTGTCATTTAGGCATTTGGGTTGTGTTGAGGGTGGAGGTTGCTAGCCTTTCTGCTTTGGAGGTCTCTGTTGCTTGAGCAGATTTTTATTGAGAGCCTCAGCGAATGTAGGTGTGTGTTTTGTGTTTCTATGTGTGTGTTTTCGTGGTGTAGGTTTTGTCGGACTATGTGATGAGTGTGGTGTGGTGCAAGTGTTTACCTTCACCTCTTTACTGACTAGTCTAGTCTTGGGTGAAGAGAGCTTTGCTTCCAGTTTGTCTAAAGTGCATCTCTCACAGGTTGTAGTGTTGGGTGGTAGGAGGAGAGGGTTGTCTATGTACATGAGGCAATTGCTGCATTGCCCCAAGATGACCAGATTCATCAGGTAGACAGAAGAAAACACTGGGAGCTGACCCTTAGACATGACTGGATAGGTACTTATTTATTAAGTACTAAAAATCGTTTTCCTCTAGACAGTTGAGGAAAGTTGAGTGCTGTAGTAATTTGTAGCTTATTTAGTGCTTACGAGTTCTGAACAAGTGCTGAGCTCAAAGTAACAGATTTGAGTGCTAAAACTAAAAAAAGTGGCTAGTTATAAGGGAACATTTGAATAGCAGACTTTATGGCGCTGATAATAGTTTAACCCTAGCTAAGTGGCGATGCATAAAGTGTATTTTTTTTATATATATAACAATAGCAAATGAGCAAACTGATTTAAACAAATTAACCAATTAACCAGTAAAACACTAGAAACTGAGCCCCGTTCCAGCAGTCTTCGATCAGACAAGTTCTAACTGCACACTTCTGCCATTAGGGTGCAGGGGAACCTTCTCCAAAAAAGATGGTCTGAATTAGTGCTCAAGTTTATACAAACAAAGCTAGATTCAGCAGGTCTGAATTTAGTCTATGCTACAGCAAACAAGGCTTACCAATTTCAGAAAGAAAAAGTTTAAATAAGCAGGCACAATAAGCCTTTAACAAGAAACTCCCAGCTCAAAAGGGCAGAATCTACCCTGTCCTCCCACAAGAGTGCAGACCACACCTTCTTAATATAAAATAACTGACCCGAAGCCCAAGTGCTTAAACCAGGATTACCTTCTAAACTGGACTATATGGGTGAAAAATCAGTGGCATCAGATTCTGGAGAGGTTAATGATTACTATGAAAATTGTTAAACTCGGAGGGATGTTTGAGCAAATGCATGAACAAGGAGAGGGCAAGCTGGTTGTGGCCTTTTCTTTGGATAGTATGTGATGCTAAGAATGACTTAAAATGGCTGCTTAAGGTGATTATGGACACAAGTGTTATTACCATGTTAATGGTTCACTAGTGACTAATAATACTAACACTGTAATTTAAGTGATGAAACAAGTATAGGATTATTTATTTAAACTTGTAAATTATGCCAGATTTTGATTCTTCTGGCTTGTTCCATTGATCTGTGAGAGATGAGTGGTAATATTTTTTTGGAGTAACATGGCTAGGATTTAATTCAACAGATGTTCTATTGAATGTGTATGTTGCTTGCTAACTGAAATACTGTTATGAGTATTTTAAAATTAAGTTTCTAATAAGATAACAGTGTTAATTTCCTACAGTGTTTTATGTTTCAGTGACTTTTATAGCATGCATGTTTGAGAAACTGGAAGTGAGGGATAGGTTACTTATTCTGAATGCTGTTAGGCTTCCAGTCATTATAGGTTCATAGGTGAATACTAGACTAACTTCCCTGAAGGGCAGTTTTAATCCTAGTTAACAGTCTTAGATCAGAATCAAACCATGTACTTTGTGTCTATGAGGCAAAGGCCTTAACCATTATACCAAACTTAGCCATCTCTGATTATTAGTCAGTGAATACTCTTAATCTGAAATACATTACTGTGACTGAAGATGGCATTAAACTAAAAAGTTTTGATAGTAATGTGTATGTCCATGCTTCTTTCTTTTTCTGTCTGAGCCTGCATACATTAGTGTTTCAAAGGAGAGGCTCGAATGTAGAGTTACATGACGACAGACATTTGAAAGTGCCCAGGAGCTGTATGTTTAATAGCAATGCTATGTATAATATAGATATTATTTTGAACATTTTGAAATTTTAAGAAGTCATTCATCTTTACTGTGCCATAAGTGAATATGCAGACATTGAATATGTCATGCTATATGACGGATTAAATGTAGATTTATAAATGTTATTTTATACAGCAAGAGGATGCCGCGGTGGTACGGCGGTAGCATTGTTACCTCACAGCAAGAGGTTCTCCCGTTCGATTCTCGGCTTGGTTTGGGAGTGCCTTCTGTGTGGAGTCTGCATGTCCTCCCTGCGGTTGGGTAGCATTTGAAAGGCATGCATGCGTAAATGGGCATGCCTTCGTTGAAGGTTGGGCGTCGAGCTGACACCTCAGCATTTCGTAAAAATCTACTGCCAATCATTAGCGGACCGGAGTTCCACTGTGGTGACCCCTTCTCACTAGACTGTCTGGTGCATGCACAAAAAAGGATGTTACAAATGAGTTATGTCTATTTGTGAAACTGTTTGATATATACCATGTTAATGTGAGTTAAGATTTCACGGTTCATGTGATTTATTTACTTATCTATCTACCTATCAATCTGTCTGTCTGTCTCATAGGATCATAGGAGGTTACTAGGCTATTGACCCAGAGGTCATTTCAAGCCTAGCCATTATCCCAATATAATACCATAGATACTCTTGTCAATACCCAGGATTGTATTTATTCATGAATGTGTCCAGGAGGACTGTGGGTCCTATATCTGGTAAGAATTTTACTTTATGCCATCTACTTGCCCAGGTTCCTTTGAACCAGTCTGTCTGTCTATCTATCTAATCTATCCTTTGTTGACCATGTTTGTCCTTTTAGGCAGGGGTCTCTTTTCAGGGGAGACTTAAAGTGGTGTTTTACTGAATAAAGGAAATTTGGCCCTTAGCTCATTTATCAGTATTATGAATGTTCATATTGTGAAATGTTGTTCTATATAGGTGCACTGAAAATGTCAGTATAAGACTATTTTCATGTTAAAAAGGTTGATAAATGCTCAAGATCTGATATTAACTGATTAGCAGAAGATTGGCTGTTTGAGCAGCCGGAGGAGCTGAATTGTAACAGTTATTTTTGTTTATTTTTTTATTTTTAGTATCTTACCATTTGACAACATTGCAAGCATAAGTCTTTCTGTGATTAAGTGGAATTTTTTTTATTTTTGCTGTTTAGTGCAGTTATGTTAATATTTTGCTTAATGGGGAATTGATTGGAGGAAGCAGTGCATGTTAATGTTTTGAAAGGCTGTTTTTTCAGGACCTCAATGTGGTTTGAAGTAGTACGTTTGAGCAGTTGTAGTAGTAATAAACTGAATTGTTCTAAGGGAAATGTTATTTTGTTGGATTACTTGATATAAAAAGTGTACACAGCCCTGTTAAAATGCCAGGTTTTTCTGATATAAAGATATGAGACCACAATAAATCATTTCTAAACTTTTCCCACCTTCAGTGTGACCTATAACCTCTACAATTCAATTGAAAAACAAACAAATCTGTTAGGGGAAAAATATAAAAAATAAAAAACGTACAATAAGCTGGTTGCATAAGTGTGCACACCGTTAAACTAATACTTTGTTGAAACACCATTTGATTTAATTACAGAATTCAGTCTTCTTTGGTAGGAGTCTATCAGCATGGCACATCTTGACTTGGCAATATTTGCCCACTCTTCCTTGCAAAAGCGCTCCAAATCTGTCAGATTGTGAGGGCATCTCTTGTGCATAGCCCTCTTAAGGTCACCCTACAGATTTTCTATTGTATTAAGGTCTGCACTCTGGCTGAGCCATTCCAAAACTTTAATTTTCTTCTGATGAAGCCATTCTTTTGTTGATTTGGATGTATGCTTGGGGTTATTGTTGTTTTGAAAGGTGAAATTCCTATTCATCTTTAGCTTTCTAGCAGATGCCTGAAGGTTTTGGACCAAAAGTGACTGGTATTTGGAACTGTTCATAATTCTCTCCACCTTGACTAAAGCCCAGTTCCAGCTGAAGAAAAACAACCCCAAAGCATGATACTGCCACCACCATGCTTCACCATGGGGATGGTGTTCTTTTGGTGATGCAAAGTGTTATTTTTGCGCCAAAAGTACCTTTTGGAATTGTGGCCAAAAAGTTCAGCCTTGGTCTCATCAGACTATAACACATTTACCCGCATGCTTTTGGGAGACTTGATGTATTGTTTTGCAAATTTTAGCTGGGCCTGGATGTTTTTCTGTGTAAGAAAAGGCTTCCGTCTTGCAATACTACCACATAGGCCAGACATATGGAGAATAAGAGAGATTGTTGTCGCATGTAGTACACAACCAGTACTTGTCAGAAATTCCTAAAGCTCCTTCAGTGTTGCTGTAGGTCTCTTAGTAACCTCCCTGACCAGTTTTTGTCTTGTATTTTCATCAATTTTGGAGGGACGTCCAGTTCTTTGCAACATCACAGTTGTCCCATATTTTCTCCACTTTTGATGACTGTCTTCACTGTGTTCCATGGTATATCCAATGCTGTGGAAATATTTTTGTACCCTTCTCCTGACTGATACCTTTCAACATTGTGATCCTTTTGATGCTTTGTAAGCTCTCTTCAAACCATGGCTTTTGCTGTAGCAGGCAACTGAGTAAATGTCAGGAAAATCCTACTAGGACAGCTGAACTTTATTGGTGGTTAAGTACTTTCTACCTATGCTTGGATCTAATGTTTTCTTCTCTGTCTGCCTCAAAATGTGGGGTTACTGTATCTGATAGGATTCTTGGCCAGCACCTTTGACTCTTCATCTTAGAAATTCTGTCTCCACTCCCATAATACATTGCCATCACTGATTTTCCTCAGATCTTGTTTGCCGCTACTGCCTTCTGACATGACGTCCCATGCTCCATTTTGGAATAAGTACTAGTTATATATTTTTGATATTTTCTGCCTTTTCTAAGTAGTTTTTGTCACTTGGTATAGTTAGATAGGTTCCCAGGCCAGTGGTAATCTTTTTGAGTTTTGGGATAGCCTACTTCCTGTAGTTGGTTGTTACCATTGGTATGGTGGTTATTTTGCTGCCACTTCTTTTCCTGCCATTTCTAGAAAAGTAAAAAAAAAAAAAAAGTTAAGAAGAAATCTTTTGACTTTTTCTGTCCGAATTAGTGCTCTTGAATTCAGTACTTTTCCACTGTTGTTCTGTGTGAGTGAGTGTTTGAGTGAGTGTGAGTGTGTGTCTGTGTGTGTGTGTGTGTGTGTGTGTGTGTGTGTGTGTGTGTGTGTGTGTGTGTGTGTGTGTGTGTGTGTGTGTGTGTGTGAGACAGAGAGAGAGAGAGAGAGACTGTGTGTATCAGTGTGTTTCCCTTCCTTTTGGCCCAGCTGTAAGAAAGCAGGCTTATGGCTTTACCCCCAAACATACGTTCAACAGGTGTGTTTATTGTTTAGATGTGGCCCACCTAGGCATGCTCTGCTTTTGGACCCCAAGGGCAAAGTTAGTCCTGAAGGGAATTTTGCCACCTGCATCCACCTTTATCCTCAGTTCCTTTGGCTTCCTGTCCTGCCAAAAAGCCAGAAGAGAAGAAATGAGAAAAAAGGTAGAGAAAGAAGAGTAGAAGAGAAATGACTAAAAAGAATAAAGACAAAGAGAAAATTGAGTATATGTAGGGACAGGAGCACAAACGTTCCTCTTCCTCAATGGATGATCGGCTAGATACAAAGATCCAAAGGTCTTTGGCTTCTTTGGTTCTGCCTTCAGTCATGCCATACATGCACTTCAGCACTGATTACCTACTGTTAAGGCAACGGGCTTTGAGTCCTAAGGGTGACCGACTTTGAGCACTTTTAGACCCTTCTTGTCAGCAGCTCCTGCTTCAGACAGGCTGCACTTTCCCTTCCTGACCATCACTTATACTCCAGAAGTTTCACCAGACTCATACCCACCTTGGAGCCAGGCATCTCCATTTTTAAGTCAGACAGTTAAGACTTGCCTTTCTAAGCCACCCAAGCAGTCTTTGATGGCTTCATCTAGGTCTGCCAGATAAGCAAAATGTTTCAAGTGTTCTGAGCTATAGCAGCTTATGCATACCTTCTTAAAGGTCTAAATGGACCCTGGGATCATCCCCTCTTCCTCAGCTCTGAGACTAGAGGTTTCTCTGCCTTCAGCTGCTATGTTGGCTTTTCCTCCCCAGCTACCCCTCCAGTGTCAGAGCCCATGGATCTGACAGAGTCCTTTCCTTCATCTTTGCTGGTGTTGACAGCTTGGCTGGCTCTGACATCGGCTCCTTTTCTGATGTTCTCAACTTCAGCTCTTTTCGAGCTCAATGCATCTCAGAGCCAAAGCCTCAAGGCTGATGCCTTAGGATCTGAATCAGTTGTCAGGATTTTGGAGCCATCCCTTCCTTTAGGCACTTCATTCTTGAATACTTTGGCTCCAGTCCTAATGTTGAATCTGATAGGGCTGACATTGGGCACGAATTTCTCTCTTGGATCTGTGGATCACAGGGGTGCTGTGCCTAGCCATCTGGTGTCAGCATCAGCTTTCAGTGTTGCAGGGAGGATTCCTTCTTGATCTGAGACAGGTTTCTGTTGTTAAATCATATCTGTCCCAGTTATCTCATCCATCTGGTACTTCAGGCTTGCATGACTTAGCTCTTGGACAGCCCGCGACCATAGACCTCAGCCACCCTCTGCTATGCGATCTCCCACTTCAAGTTCCTTCCAGCATATCCCACTTGAGAGGTACTCTTGAAGAGCAAATGAAAGAAGAAGCATTTGGACTTCCCTGAGTTATCACTTACAGAGGATTCCAATCTTAATGAAAAGGAAGGATCCCCAGAATTCCCCCATGAAGATGTCTGTTTCGGTGATTTGTTACAAGTGATGAGACAGCATGAGGGAGTGCACCATTGAAGCACCTTCCCCTGAGAAGTTGGTCTTCTTTGAGGCCTGTGGTGCAGATACATCCATGTCCTGGGTGGTTCCCTCTATGGATATCCTCACTGAATTGGTATTTTGGTATCCTGGAGTGCATGGAGAGAACCCAACATGGTGGATCCAGTCCCCCAGATAGACCATTTTGGAATAAGGGCCTGGTGATGGATTCTATTGTGGTTGTGGCTGCATGCAAGAAAAAGATCTCTGATGAGAGGTTTACAGTTCATCCCCCATATAAGAAGTCTCAGGTGTTGGACTGTCTGGGGAACCACACCTTTGCTTCAGCCACATTTGCTTTACATGTGCTGTACTACTTGGCTCACTTGACAAGGCTCCAGAGATGTCCAGGATGGTGATGACACAGCAGCCACCGGAGACTCAATTCGCTGGAAGCTGAGCTGTCTGTGATGCAGTTCCATCATGAATATATCTATGAGGCTTCTCTCTAATGCTACAGAAAGTATGGAATGCACAGCAGGCACTGGTATTAGTATGCATGGATGCTCTTGTGTAACTTTTTGAACTGCTTCAAGGTGTCCTTTCTCAAAGCCCCTTTCAGTAGTTCCACTCTCTCTGCTACCAGAGTCAAAGACATATTGACCAGGAGTGAGCAAGAAAGACATTTGCAGTAGGAGTCTGTTTTTTCCACCCAGCAGAAGAACAATTCAAAGAACCATAAAGGGGGAAATGACTCTTTTTTTCACAAACCTCAATACTTTTTCCAAAATGCTCCTTGTGAAGTATCCACCCTTTGCAGAAGAGGAGGAAGTTCACTGGATGCCATCCCAGAAGGAGGGGCAGTCGGAATCAAGGCTCTCTCTGGTAAGCCCTTCCAACATTTCTGAAAGTTTGCCCAACCTGGTGCTTGGGATCCAGGTCTTTTCTTACCTGCACTACTGGCTCCTTACAACAACCTCAAAGGTATCTCTAATCCAAGCCAGGTGCAAGTTGCTCCGACTGTGTCTGTCCTTGTGCATCAGTTTGAACTACAGCAAGTCCAATCTGGAACTATGTCAAGTACTGGAATTCATTAGTTGGCATCTGGAAACTGTCAATCAAATTGCCAAATTACCTTCTGGCAGGCCATCCTCTCTATAGATCCATGCCATTTAAGTTCTAAATTCTCAGAGGCCTCCAGCTTACATAGTTCTTTGACTCCTTGATCCTGTTGGTCCACTGGTGGTTAACTTTGTCTCATCCCATGGATTTTCTCACTTGTCTCAAAAACATATGCTGCCACATGGCTTGGTAGCTGGAGTTTTATCAGGTTCCAGCCCAGGCCACCGTTACCATGTACACTTCTCTCCTGGGTGGGGGATGGGGTATTTCAAAGGGATGGCAGCCCAAAGTAGCTAGTCCCCAATAGAAGCTAGTCTTCACATCATTGTCTTGGAGATGAGAGCAATCCTCATAGCACTGCAGTACTTTCAGTACCTTTTCCCCACGGGTGTTATAGCCTTCCAGTCTGACAGTACAGCAGTGGCATGATAAATAAGCAGGAAGGGGCCAAAACCACTCATATAGTCTGTGTCAAGAGGCCATGAGTGTCCTTGCAGCCATTTCTGACAGCAGTATACACCCTGGGAAAACCCAGCATACCAGCAGACAATCTTAGCAGATACACCCACATGTCTTATGAGTGGTTTCCCAATCCAAAAATGGCTGTGTGAGTGTTCATCCCCTGGGATCAACCCTGCTGCTAGCTCTTTGCATCTTCTTCCAACACTAAGTGTAGCAGTTTTTTTTTTTGTCCTGATCTCACGAAAGGGACAGTCACCAAATAATGTTTTTCTCCATGCTTTGTCCCTGGGTCTCCTATAGGCCTATCCCCTGACTTCCCTATTAATTAAGTTTCTTTAGAAATTGACCTGTCACAGAGTGTCCATGATCCTTATAGTTATCCTTTGGCCAAGACAAGTATGGTTCTGCTTTCTATGACTTCGTCTGTTGTACCCTCCATGGGCCCTGGACTCTGTTCCAGAATTGATTTCTCACCCTTTGGGTCAACCTCATCTGAACTTCAAATCCCTTAGTTTGACCACTTGGTTCCTCCAGTTCTAGTGATGGCCAGAGATCCCAAGCTTTCTAAGACAGTTGTTTACATCCTTTGTTCTTCTTCCCAGAAACATTTGACCAGTCAGATTTAGATCTCTTTTCTGTTCCTATGGATGCAATTTTAGATCTTGTGGCAGATGTGTTTCACTTTGATGTTAGCAATTTCACTATAAAGACTCAGTTAGGTGCCATATTTAATGTTCATATAGACAGGAATAATATACCTACTGCATTACTCAAACTATCTAAAGCTTTTCTGAAGGATACCTTCCGCTGGGGACCTCCTTTCAGAGATCCGGTACCTCCTTGGGATTTTACCCTGCTCTTGCAAGCCTTGATTTTATCTCTCTTTGAGCCAACCTCTACAGTAAATTTGAAACAGCTATCTTTGAAGACCATATTTTTGGTGGCAATTAGTTCTGCAAGAAGGGTTTCAGAACTTCAGAATTTATCTTGCATACCTTCTTACTTTATTTTTCATATGGACAGGGTGTCTGTGCAAGCCACCTCTTCTTTTCTACCCAAGGTGGCCTCTGAGTCAAACATGAATCAGCCAATCTACTTACCTTTTTTCTTTCCCAACTTCACTAACAAAAAAGAGTACTTGCTACACAGTTTGGATGTCCATTGCCAACTGATATTTTATTTGGACACAAATACAGTGTTCAGAAAATCAGATCAACATTTTGTCTCATTCTCCAGTTCTTGATTGGGTAAACCTGTCTCAAAAGTTACCTTATCCAGATGGCTTTCTGATTGTATTTCCTTTGTTTATTCATCAAAAGGAATCCTTTTACCTGGTAGGCCTAGACTGAATTTCACAAGGGCTACTGCTACTTCAGCTGCCTTTTTTGCTAAAGAGCCTTTAGATGATATTTGTGCAGCTGTTGCTTGGTCAAGAACTCATACCTTTGTAAATCATTACAATTGTGTATCCATACGATTCAGATCTAGGTCGACATTTGGCTCTACCATTTTGTGGAATGCCCTCACCTCTGACCACCATTGTTTGACTGGCTGGGGACTGTAACTCACAGGATGAGGCAGATGGAAAAGACAATGTTGAAAATGAAAGTTATGTACTTACCATAACTCTAAATCCATGTTGTCTTCTGTTTGTTTGTCTCAACCCCCCCCATTTCCCCCTTCCAAATTGCCATCTTTTGAGCCACTTCTGGCTGTCTGTGCAGACTAGTCTAAAGCTTATCTTGAGGGACTACTTCTGCTGTTCTTTTCTTCCCATCGTACTTGAGAACTTTTCATTCATATTTTTCTTAGAACAGGTTTTCTCTACATCTGTTTATAGGTCATGGCAGGGCACACTTGATCTGATGATAATCGGTGAGGACAGTGTATTAAGGGAAAGATGACAGAGCTTTTGAACTGAAAAGTCTAAGGTGCCAGTCTTGGATATGGTAACACAGCTGAGATGGATGGAAAAAGACAACATGAATCTGTCATTATGGTAAGTACATAACTTTCATTTATGCATTATAGGTAATCTTGGAAGTAAATGTTTTGGTGGATCATTGGCATGCATAGTGAATGAAGGCTGGTAGCTGGAAGAAGAAGCATGCTAAAAGAGATGACCCTTTATACTTATAGTTATGTAGATTGTGCTGAACTTCTGAAGAAGTTGGACAAATCTGGCTTGCTTCACTTGTTTTGTTTGCTATTTTAATTTAGTTAAAAAAAGTTGTTTTATTAAGTCCATAGCTAGGAGCATGGCACTTTTATTGCTTTTCATTAGTGCTCTGGAAACAGACCATCAGTGTCTCAATGAAGTCTTTGTACATCCATAAAACAGGTCTTCAGTAATTTTATGGTAGGTTTATTGCTTTCCATTACTGCAATCAAAATAGGCCATCAGAAGCTTTGTTAGTACACAGCAATAAACCTGTTATGGTGACTTGATTCAGCATTGTGCTAGGCTTTGAAGAGCTTTGCATACCTGTTCTTGCAGTGCCAACTTCAAAGTTTTCTTCAGAAAGGGTCTTGTGGTGACACTGTTTCAGGCCACACTTAATGTATCAGTAATGTGGCAGTTCACATTTGTTCATTCATTCATTTTCTGAATATAAAGAATTATTTATATACAGAGGGTTCATTGTGCCACATTCCATTACCATAACCATGTCTGTTGGTATGGATTTTCGATAAGATGAACTCAGCATCTGAGTCTTCCACAAATAAAGCAAACATTAATTTATGTTATAAACCCACAGAAACCAGTCATTTCAGTTTTCTTAACCTTTTCCAAGTTAATTGCAGCTTATATTATTATTTATATTTTTAATGAAATAAACTGACAGAAGGCAATGCAAAGAGAATACCTGGAACAACAAAATATAAATAGATTGTATGTGGCACTTGAGTATTTTGAAACATGCTGGAGGGATAAGTTCCTGACCCAGAGACTCCCCAGACTCTGAAATAGATTGCCCATACATGTCAAGCAGAGTGCCTCTTTGGCCCTCTTCAAAATGAACCTTGACGATTGGATGGGAGAAAGGAAATTCACCCCGGGGATCACGTCAGTTGCCCTGCTAGACAGGAGTCCAGGGAAGTAAATAGTGTGGGAAGAAATAGCCAGGGGAATTGTTATGGCTAGGCTTGTATAGGCCCTAGGGCTGATAGCCTAGTACCAACCTAAGAACCTACAAATATTAATGACCCATAAAACAAATTAGGATAATGCAGTAGGTTATTAAAAGGCCACTGCAGTGTAGTTATTTTGTTTATACCATTCCGTCAAAATGGGTATATTGGTGAGCAAACAGAAAGAATGCAGAAGTCCACAATAGCTGGTTGACCATGCCTTAATTTTCCTTTCAACAAAGAATAAATTAGTGGTGGACTGCATATTATTTTGGGAACACTTAGGTAATAGCATTGTGATTGAGCAACTTCCTGGGATTTCTTTATTGGTAGCTGCCCCTTTTATCTCTCATAAGCTCCAGACAATGCACAGTTAACTCCCCCTTTTATCTCTCATAAACTCCAGACAATGCACAGTTAACTCCCCCTTTTATCTCTCATAAACTCCAGACAATGCACAGTTAACTCCCCCTTTTATCTCTCATAAGCTCCAGACAATGTACAGTTAACTCCCTTCTTTTGTCTCTCATAAGATCCAGACAATGCACAGTTAACACCCCGTTTTGTCTCTTTTAAGCTCCAGACAATGCACAGTTAACTCCCCCTTTTATCTCTCATAAGCTCCAAACAATGCACAGTTAACACCCCACTTTTATCTCTCATAAGCTCCAGACAACGCACGGTTAACACCCACTTTATCTCTCAGAAGCTCCAGACAACGCACAGTTAACTCCCCTTTTTATCTCTCATAAGCTCCAGACAAAGCACAGTTAACCCCATCCCTTATCTCTAATAAGCTCCAGACAAAGCACAGCTAACTCCCTCTTTTATGTCTCAAAATCTTCGGACAGCACATGGCTAATGTCCCCTTCTATCTCTCATAAGCTCCAGACAAAGCACAGCTAACTCCTCCTTGTGTCTCTCATAAGCTGCAGACATCTGCTTGATCATCAGCCACTCACTGTCCCTCCCATCCCAAGCAAGGACGTTAAAGACAATAATAAAATAAAATAAAACAGCATTGTGTTTTTTCAAGAGGTGTTTGTAGCTATTGTTCTTGTTATTTACAGTTGAGCTGCAAGAGCAGCAGAAGTTGTGACATGCAGTCATTTCACAATTAGGTTTTGTTTTATATTTTACCAAAAAATCAAATAAATGTCACCAGCACAGACATTCAAAAAATAAATAAATAAGAAGTTGTTAATACTGTTCATTATTGAAACTGGGACTTAATGCTTCATTGAGAGCCTGCACAGGATGTGGAAGGGTATGGCTAAACTGGGATTTTCCCACAGTAATTGGAACATGTAAAAAGCCCACCTTTTTAACCGATTTAAAGTATGGCAGAATACTAAACGTTTAAGCATATTTTCAATCAGTATGCACAAAAGTAATTCTACTGTGTACTTCACATAATTTGGTAAATGCCGAAGTGTAATTTTAGTTGCATTCATTATAGCAAGTTATGGGCACAAAACAGTGTTTCTTGGTTGCAACCTGTTACAAGTGTTATCATCAAAGTCTTCATATTGTCAGTTGTTGTGTCTTTCGGCTTTTCCCGGTTAGGGGTCGCCACAGCGGAACTCCGGTCCGCTAATGATTGGTAGTTGATTTTTACATGCCGAGTTACCAGCCGTGATGCACAACCTTCACCGAAGGTACGCCAATTCACGCATGTCTCCACACAGAAGATGCTCTAGCTGAGAATCGAACCGGACAACGTCTTACTGTGAGGCGACAACGCTACCACAGCACCACTACCGCATTGTCAGTAAAATACACATATACACATACTATGAAATAGTCTAATCTGACAGATTCTTTTTTGTTACCATTTCAGTCCAAGGTGCTACTGCCTAAACAGCATTTGTGGTCCTTCCATCACCTCCACTGACCTCAGGCTGATCATGACTTTGCTTGTTGCTCAACGGCATTTCTTTCACTGTTCAGGAAAGAGGTGGTATTTGATCTTTCATCTTCACAGTGCATGTAGGGAGTCATTTTCTTCAAGCATACTGCATTTTTTTCTTTTGATGCATGGCATAGTCAAGTGGGATTGCACTGCTCATGTGTCCATTCCTACTCACACAAGCAAGTGCACTCATACTGACTTCATATGGTTACCACCATGCAACTCTCATAGTGAGGAATCCCCTCTCCTCTCCCCCAACCCCAGAAGTCGTGAGCTGGTCATCAGTCAGATTTTCGTCCCATAGTCAGTCCTTTACCAACTTGGATGGCAACTGAAACTGGATGAAAGTCATGGCCCAGGCATTATTGTGGCCATCTGTTTTAAAATGGCCAGATGTTTGTAAAAAGCACATAGAGTATTTCCCTTGTTAACCTAAAATGTTTAAGTCATGCACTTATCTGTGTATAACAAGCAAACAAAAAGTGTGTATAATTTTATTTTATAAGCTGTTTGGTTTTGCTGTTATTCAGTTATTTAAATTTGAAGTGTAGTGAATATGGTTTATTTTAATTCCTCTTTTTTATATTATTTTAGCTGTAAACATGTCTTTATAGTTCCATAGGTTCATTGTAGGCTAACTCCCGTGAAGGACCATTTTAAGCCTAGCCAATAACTCAAAGTCAGAATCAAACCCTGTACCTTGTGTCTATAAGGTGAAGACCTTAATCATCATCATCATAGGATCATACCAAGTTACTAGGCTACTGGCCCTGATGCCCTTATAAGCCTAGGCATTTAATTAGCCCATGTTCCCACAAGTCAGCAACCGATGCCCCTGTCCAGCAGAGACACAGGTGGAATACCAGGAGTGCATTTTCTATTTCTCATCCAGTCATCCAGGTTCCTCTTAAAGAGGGATAATGAAGTATTCTGCTTGACATAGAGAGGGAATCTCTGGAAGACCAATCTATCCCACCATAAGTCCTATTGATGTCGCAGACCAAGTTGAGATTTTGTGTGCGGGTCACGTAAGTAGAGTTTGGCTTTTGGATATGCAGCAGTTTCATCAAGGTGGAGTCAGAGATTGCTCTGTATGCTAGACATAGATCACCTCTGAGGAGTCTGTATTAGACAGAGTAGATGGACACGGCTTTTAGCCTATCCATGTAGGATTGATTTTTGATGCCCTACATTCTTGTGGTCAGGAACCTCTGTAGTCTCTCCAGCTGCTGCATGTGCTTCATGAGGTACATGCTGAAAGGGATGTTATAATGGATGATGGGCCTGATAAGGGAGGAATACAGGGAAGTTATGACTTCTTTGTTTCTGGAAGAAATACCATTACTAATGAGGTGAGCCATGTAGAAAGCTTTCAGCTTGGGTGCCCAGGTCCCTCATGACTGCTTGCTTGTTTAGGATGTTGTAATTAATGTGATAATTTGTGGAGACATCACTCTCCCCAGAGGAGATGATGATGTATTTTTTTGGTGTTTAGTTTGAGGCCGTGTTTCTGGCACCAGTCATTTGTCTGGGTGAGACCCTCTTGTAGTATGTCTACTTCACTAGGGGAGTTCATGACAGCACCTAGCTTGCACTCATCTGCAAACTTTGTCAGTCACAGACCTCTGGTTTTGGCTTGCACCTCAGAGAATTATATAGGTTCATAGGTTCATACTAGGCTATCTGCCCAAGGGCATTTATAAGCCAAGCCCATAGTTATGTGGCTTTCGCCACCCCTTTAGTTTGAATAAAACTATGCCTATTATTTTGTTGTGCCTCTGTCAAGCAGTGACACTGAAGTAATCCCTGGGGTATATCTGCGATCTCCCATCCATTGGTCAAGATTCCTCTTGAACAAGGCCAGCGAGGTGCTCTGCCTCACATGTACCGGGATTTTGTTCCACAGCATAGGGAGTCTCTGGGTGATGAATCTGTCCCTCCAGCACGTTCTATTAATAACCGTGTCAAGGTTTAAGTCTCCCGCCCTTGTGGTTCTGAGGGATCTAGATTTTTTGAGGTGAAGCATATTCATCATATCTGGGTTTGACATGGCCCTATATGACAGGCACAGGTCACCTCTGAGCAAGCGGTATGAGATTGAATAGAGCTGGAGTTCTTTCAGTTGGGCAGCATAAGACATATTTTTGAGACCCTTTATCCTTTTGGTGAGGAACTTTTGGGGCCTTTCCAGCTGCTGCAGGTGTCGGGTCAGATACATTCCGAATGGGGCATTGTACTCAATCATAGGTCTAATGAGTGATGAGTACAGGGGGACGATGACCTCCCTTGATCTAGATGTGAATCCCTTCATGATCAGGTGGGCAATGTAGAAGGTTTTCCTAACTACTTTAGCAACATGAGTGTCAAACGAAAGGCTACTGTCAACCTGGGTCCCCAGATCCCTGATGACGTCTTCTGTGCTCAGTGGATTGCCACCTATATGGTAGCTAGGGGTAACCTTGTTTTTCCCGAAGGATATGACTATGCATTTCTTGGCGTTTAACTTTAGGCCATGGCTCTGGCATCAGTTATCCGTTTCTGTGAGGCCCTTCTGAAGGATATCTGTGTCAGATGTGTTTTCGACTATGGCGCCCAGTTTGCAGTCATCTGCAAACTTTGTCAGCCATAACCCTCCTGTGTTTGCTTGTACTTCAGAAAAGTAGATGCCGAACAAGAGTGGACCCAGGACTGAGCCCTGTGGGACACCACTTGTGACAGGCCTTGAGTCTGACATGGCTCCAGCAACTCTGACCCTGTGGGTTCTGTCACTTAGCCAGTTTGCAACCCATCTTGTGATGTATGGGTTTACATTCAAGCTGATGAGTTTTTCGATGATACCTGAGTGGGGTATTGTGTCTAAGGCCTTTGCCAGGTTGAGGTAGGCTGTATGGACTGCCCTACCCTCATCAATGGCCTTGGTGACTGTCTCAAAAAGTCAACCAAGTTTAAAAGGCATGATCTGCCTTTGACAAAGCCAAACTGGGTTGGATCCAAAGTCTGCAAGTTCCCTATGTCTTTATTTATGAGTTCCATTATGATCCTTTCCATGGCTTTGCAGATAAGGCTTGTCAAGCTAATGGGATGGTAATTTCCAGGGTCGGTGGAGGCACCGCCCTTGTGAAGTGGGACCACAGTCGCCGTGCGCCACTCCTTGGGTACGTATCCTGAGGTGAGGCTAAGATTAAACAGCTGTCCTAACTGCAGGTTTAATTCCTCATTGAGTTCATGGAGCACACAGCCAGGGACACCATCCGGTCTCATGGATGCTGTGTTTTTTGCCTTGGAGAGAGCAGTTCTCACCTGGGCGTTGGAGATGTTTGGGGGGCTACAATCCTCTGGTATAGATATCTCTCCTTTTGGGGGGGGGAGAAGTTTGCACTGAACCTGTCAGCCAGTATGTTGGCAATGTGTGTAGGTTCAGTAATCTTCACATCATTTTGAACTAATTCTGAGCATATCTGGGAGTTTCCTCCTAGGTTTCTAACATAGCTAAAGAAGGCCTTATGATTGTCTTTTGAGTCCTTGGCGATTTTTCTCTCAAAATTTGCCTTGGATGATTTTATGAGAGCTCTTAGTTTTTTACTTATAATGATCAAAGGTGTCTTACCTTCCAAGGATTTTGCTCTATCTTGTAGTAGCTTCCTCCTTTTGTTGTAGAGCTTGTTTATGGCTGGGGTCCACCAGACTGGACGCTTGCCTTTGGTACAAAGAGTCTTAGTTTTGTTTGGGATTGCCTGATCCATGCAGTCCTGTAGGTGCTGGTAGAAGGCATTTGTAAGTGATTCAGCAGTTTGAGTAATGTTTACCACTGGCTCAGGGGCCTTAAAGGAGACCACACTAGTTTTTAGAAGTGTGAAGTCGGCTTTTGAGAAGTTTTTCACTGTGGTCTTTTTATTTCAGGTGGGGCGGGATGAGGACCTCCAGCGAGATTAGTTTATGATCTGATCTCACCAGTGAGGGGTATACTTCTGGTGTTGAACATTGTGATCCCATGTTCGTGATGATGAGATCAAGTATGTTTTCTCCTCTTGTGGGGATGGTGACTAGTTGTTCCATGGCATTTGAGTTTATGAACTCCAGGAACCTTTGGGCTAGAGTGTTTGGGCTTGAGTAGTGTTCCCAGTCTATATTAGGGTAGTTGAAGTCACCTAGTATGATGGTGTTTGGAGATACATTTATCCCCTCCAATGTTTTCAGGAAGGCCATGTGAGGTTCCTGAGTTTGAGAGGGTGGCCTGTAACATGCTACAAATTGCAGAGCAGTCTTGCCTATGGTTAATTGCACCTGGATGGTCTCCGATGCATCATGCGTTGCCACCAACCTTGAGGTGTGGGTGTCCTTTATGAATATGGACACCCCCCCTCCTTTCTTGGTGTCGTCCGGATTTTGGGGCCCAAACACATGATATGAGGTGAAACCTGATAGTGCTGGGGTGCTCTCAGGAGCCTTGAACCAGGTTTCTGTCACAGCACAGACATCAATGTTCTCCATACTGAGAAGGGCCTTGAGTGCGTGCATCTTGAGATTGAGACTTCTGGCATTGAGCAGCATTACCCTTAGTTTTTCCTTTTTGTGTTCTAGGGTGGTAGGTTTAGAATTTGAGCCTTGCCTAAAAAGGCACTATGGGGTGGCAAGAGCCTTTGCCAATATCCGGAAGCCTAGGGGTGACAGGTGCAAGCCGCCTTGAAGCAGCATGGCTTGTCCAGCATGTCATCCCAGGCAGACAGACATTGGATCCCCTTTGAATGACACCAGAATTTAAGCCAATTATTAAAGCTGATCATCTTATCACTGTATTGTGGCATCATTCTAGGTGAAGGTAGGATACTGCTCAAGGTCAGGGTCATACCTGCCTGGGCTACATAATCAGGGGGCTCCTCAATGTCTCTTTTCATGTGGCCCAAGGCGGTAAGCCTCAGGTCGTTGACACCAGCGGGGACCATGACTCGCACTTGTACCTGCTGTTGAGAGACCTGAGTGCTTGCGTTATGTGGCGGATTCTAGCGCCCGACAGGCAGCTTACTGTGACCTTCTCCTTACTCAGTCTGGTGAGCGGGACGTCAGTGTGTCTGACTATGGAGTCACCTATGACAAGTATGTTTGGTGTTGTATTTGGCCTTAAGGGCAGTGACTGCTTTGCACACTGATTTTGTTGTTTATGTGTTGTTTGTGTGGTGTATTGAGTTTGCAGTTTCTTGGGTGCCTGCTTTGGAGGCCTCTGCTGTTTAGTTAAATTTTTACTCAGAGCCTCCGAGTATGTCTTAGTGTGTTTATGTGTTTGATTCAGTGGTGTGGTTGAGTTATGTGAGACTGGTATTGTGGTGTGTGTAGTTGCCTTCTCCTCCTGCCTGGTCTTGCCAGTCCTGAGTTGAGAGAGCTCAGCCTCCAGTCTGGCTAAATAGCTGCATCTCTCACAAGTGTTAGTGTTATGTGGGAGGAGGAGAGGGTTGTCCGTGTACATGAGGCAATTGTAACATTGTCTCAGAATTCCCAGATTCACCAACTGGGCAGGAGAGGACGCCAGCATCTGACCCTTCAACATGCTAGAAAGAATTATGAGTTGGTATGAGACAGAAAAGTAGTGGGCTTAGCAGGGAAGTGGGCACTCCTGGGGGGTTTTGCTAGTGAGAGATTTGTATAATGTAGGAGTGCTTGACCTGCAAAGAGAATGCTTATAAGACAAGGGATATGCTTATAAGACAAGTGCTGAGCTTTTTGAGAAGAAAAAGCTAATTGGAACAAGTGCTGCACTTTTTAATGAAGGTGTAAACTGTTTAGGTTCCTAACAGAGCAGTTCTAAGGGAAAAATTGAAGAACAGACTTTCTGGAGCCAGAAAGAGTTTAACCTTGTTTAACCAGTGCTGCCCGATGCTGCTCTAGTGGCAACTCCGTGCTAATTCGCGCTAAAGCACGTTAAAGCGTGCTTGATAGCAGGGGCTGGAAAGAAGTAGGAATAGACCCAAAACGGACAATAAAACTACAGTTTCAAGTCAGTAACCACCTCTACGGGGGGCAGGGAAGCTGCTCAATGTTATTCACTGCCACTGATCAACACAGAGACCCTCCTTCAGCCCAAGCAAAAATGGCCTCACAGAAACTTTCAAACAGTTCAGGAACAGCAAGCCTGTAACTGAACTTTTTTAACTCTCAGAAAAGTGGGAAAAAAGCAAGATTTTTTTTTTTTTGTTTTTGTTTTTTTACAGAGATAGCAGAGGTTCACAAGTAATATCAAGTTATAACAGTGCAGTAAATGACCCCACACAAGAGTGCTAGGTCAAGGACAGAAAATATGCAAGTTTTAAGAAAAAAAGATTTAAAATTAAGTGCAAACAGGAAATTCAGCAAACAGCTTTTGGTTGTGCTCTAAATACAGCTACTAATACAGAAATCAAGTTTAACAAGCCAGAAAATGCTCAAGCTAGGCAGCTATGCAGAAAAACTTAGCAAATAAACAGAGAAAAAAAATACTTAAAATCTCAAAAGTGGCTCCCTTCTTCTCTCAGCGTTTTTTCCTCTTGGAGGGTGCTTCACCAACAGCCAACAAGCCTGAAAAGACGCCCAAACCACGAGGCAACTAGGTTTTAAGAGAGGAAGATGAAGGAGTTTTGGAAATGACCCCTAGTGGCCAATAAAACTACAGTTTCAAGTCAGTAACCACCTCTACGGGGGGCAGGGAAGCTGCTCAATGTTATTCATTGCCACTGATCAACACAGAGACCCTCCTTCAGCCCAAGCAAAAATGGCCTCACAGAAACTTTCAAACAGTTATATCCCAAACACCAGGGGCCCCAAGAGCAGTCCCTTGGATATGTCACTCGTTATGGGTCTACAGCTTGAGGTAGCTTCCCCTATTTTGACTGAGTGAGTTCTACCAGTGAGCAGTTAGCTGCCCATCTGGTGACATACAGATTTACACCAAGCTGGGATAGTTTATCTATTATGCCTGAGTGGGGAATAGTGTCGAAGTCCTTGGTGTCGAGTTCCTGCCTGAGATGATGCAAGATGCAGCCTGGCATATTATAGGGTCCCATGGAAGCTGTGTTTTTAGCCCTTGAGAGGGCGTTAATGACATGTTCCCTAGAGATAAGGGGTGGGGATATCTGGATTACTGATTGGGGGAAAGGGGGGGTGAAGTTTTCACTGAACCTGGCTGCCAGCAGGTTGGCTATATCCACAAGATTGGTGTACATGGTGTCCTTGACCATCAGTCCTGAGAAGATTTGGGTGTTCCCCCTTAGATTGCGGACATATGTGAACAAGGCTGTGTGATTGTCTTTAGTAGATGTGGCCAATTTTGACTCGAAGCTAGCTTTGGAAAACTTCACTAATAGCCCTATTTGCCTGTTTAGGCCAAGGAGAGATTGCTTCCAATTTGGTACCTGTTCCTTCTTGGTCCTGGACAGCATTTTTTCTTTTTGTTGGAGAGTTTATTTGTAGCCAATGTCCACCACACAGGTTTACTCTTCCTTGAGGAGGAGGATTTTGTCCTGTCAGTTATTGCTGAACCCATGTATTTGTGCAAGTGGTCGTATAGTACTTTGTTGTAGGTTTGGACATTAGTGTCATTTCTGCTGTTGTGGATGGGGCTTTGAAGCTGTTTAGACCTTTCCTCAGGAGGTTGTAATCATCTTTGGAGAAGTTTTTTTTTGTTTAATCCTAGCTGGGGGGGGGGGGATCAGGGGAGATGGTAACTTTGAAGGTGACCACTATGTAGTCTGATCTTACCAGAGATGATGACGCTGTGGGGATGCTACAGTGGTTTTCTCTGTCAATTAGTACCAAGTCCAAGATCTTGTCACCTCTTGTGGGGGTGTCAAACAGCTGGACCAAGGCACTGGCATTGACACAGTCAAAGAATCTTTGATCATTTCTGTTCTGGCTCAAGTAGTTCTGCCAGTCAGTGGTTGGCTAGTTAAATTTGCCCAGGATCAGGGTATAGGGTTGAATCTTAAGAGATTCGAGGATGTCCAGATAGGTGGTGTGGGCATCTTGAGCCAACATTGGGGGCCTGTAACTAACTGTGATTTGAATAGGGGTCTTGTCAACTGCACATGGAACATCTCCTGTGCGTCATACTGTTTGACCAGTCTGGAGGTGGTATCTCTTTAATATATAATGAAACTTCAACTCCTTTGACTTTCTGCCCTCAGTTTGGGGTCTGTATGTATGATAGGATGAGTAACTAGGTAAGGCTGGAGTGCTCTCCACAGCTTTGAACCAGGTTTCTGTGACTGCACAAATGTCAGCATCTTCCAGGGTTAAGAATGCTTGCAATGGGTGCAGCTTCATGTTGAGACTCCTAGCATTCAGCATCATGACCTTTAAATTGAGTTTAAATGAGATTCTCGTGCTGGTAGTTTTGACCTCAAGACATTGCCTAAAAAATGTCACTATGGGGGAGGCAAGAGCCTTTGCCAGGAGCCTGACGCCCAAGGGAGACAGATGCAGATCATCTCTGGCAAAGCATTGTGGTCTGTCAGTCATGTCTTCCCAGGCTCACAGGTATTGGATCCCCATAGAATGTCATCAGAAACTAAGCCAATTGTTGAAGTCAGTCAGTTTTTGTTTGTATTGAGGCATCATTCTGGGTGATAGTAGAATGCTGCTTAAGGCTAGGGACATACCTGCCTGGGACACATATTCAGTGAGCTTGATCATGTCTCTCATCATATAGTCCAGAGAGGTACGTCTCAGGTCATTCACACCAATATGTGCTATGACAGAGCCATAGCAGTACTTATTGAGGGACTTGAGTGCATGAGTGATGTGGCAGATTCTGGCACCTGACAAACAACTTACCATGACTTTCTCCTTATCCATTCTGGTGAGGGGTACATCTGTGTGTCTTACAGTGGAGTCTCCTGTGATGAATATATTGGGTTCATGGTTAAGCCTCGGTGGCTGTGAAACACAGGTGTGTGGTGTGTGATGTGGTAGGCTGTGAAGTTTGTGTTTTTTTCTTGAAAGTCTGTTTTGTTTAGGTATGTTTTTGTTAAGAACCTCCACATATGTGGGTGTGTTGTGTTGGTGTGGGTGATGTTTGAGGTGTGGTGTTTGTGCAGACAATCTTCTCACTGCCAGGTATACTGGCTTGTGAGGGGAGAGAGCATAGACTCCAGGTTTTTAATGTAATTGCATCTCTCACAAATTGTGTTCGTAGGTGGTAGTAAGAAACAACCCCACCCATGTTACTCTTATTATGATATGAATTATGAGAAACATAAAGTAAGCCAAGCCTTGTTACTGTTTGCATATTAGGTACACATGAAAGTTAAATGATTTTTCTTATGTTTACAGTGAGTGTAAGTGGTGACCTTTTTACTACCATTTACATCTCATCATGTCTTTTCTGAGTACTGTCCTCCACAAATGTTTCATAAAGAATCCTAAAGCACTTTCATCAAGCCTTTAGAAAGGTATGTGAGTGCCCTAGTAAAGCAGAACAGATGTCAAGCTATACCTGATGCATTTAATGCATTAATAAGTCAAAGATTAATGCAAGGACTGGAAATTCATTCACAGAAGTATCGGTCTTATTCTTGACTTTCTTTTCCTTTAATTGTGCTGTACAACCAGCATTCCTATCTGTATTGCATACTGATTAAGATAGTAAACAGTTTATTTAGTTTATTAAGAATCTATGCCATACTGCTATAAATAACAACATGCAGAAAGATCAGTGTTTTTCTTCATTTGAATGTTAGCCAGAAAATTTAGAGTAGCTGGGGAACTACTTAGAAAAGCACTGGCTGTAGGATAGAAAAGCATGTGGAGTAGGCAGTACAAGTGTTATGCTGCCAAAGATATTATGAAAATGTAGAACCTGGGCCCTAGAAAATGAGGGCAACACATTAAATAGATTTTTACACTTTCAGAAATAGCAAAGTGGGATATTTTAAGATGAAAGCCATTAAGGCCAAATGTCTTGAAGCAGCGGGAAACAGTAGAAAGGACAATAATACTAGGAATGGAAAGCTGTACAGTGTAAGTGGTGTAATGTAACGTCTACGCTGGCAGGAAGCAGCCGAGTCATGTTCCTACTCAGCTTCCGGGATTCAACATACCACTACAAGACACCAAGCTATACAAAATTTCAACCAGAGCATCTGTCTAATCTGCCGCATCAGTTCATAAAGTAAACGTGATATTCCGGTGTATATGTGTTTGTG